>NW_026868931.1:560856-597213 GCF_020745735.1 Hemiscyllium ocellatum
AGGGAGGGCTAGAGAGGGTAGGGGAGGGCTCGGATGGCAAGAATGTGGAGTGGAGGCCGAGAGAGGGGAGGGCGAGAGAGTGGAGGTGAGGGTTGGGCTGGGAGGGCGAGAGAGGGGAGGGGAGGGGAGGGGAGGGCGAGAGAGGGGAACGGAGGGCGAGAGGGGGGAACGGAGGGCGAGAGAGGGGAACGGGGAGAGTGTGGTGGGGAGGGCAGGGCAGGACCTTGGTGGACAAATCTCTGGATGTCTGAATATGTCAGCACAAGCAGACAGGGTGGGGAAGACACCTGAACTGAGAGCAGGAGGGGGGACCCATATCCTGGTGGGGAGAGTTGCTGGAGCTGCTCGAGAGGATTTAAACTCATCTGGCAGGGTGTGGGACCCCAAACAGTCGTAAGGCCAGAAAGAAATTTGAGGTTGGTACTGATGTTCAAGAGAGCAATATAAATAGACAAGGCAGGCAAGAACATAGCAGGCAATGAGGGAAAATTGATGAATTAAACTGCATTTATTTCAATGCAAAGGGCCGGACAGATAAGGCAGATGAACCCAGAGCATGGATGGGAACATGGGACTGGGATGTTGTAGGTATTACAGAAACACAGCTGAGGGAGCGACAGGACCAGCAGCTCAATGTTCCAGGGGACAGATGCTGCAGGAAGGATAGAACAGGAGGCAAAACAGGAGGAGGGCTGGTGGTTTTGATTGGGGGAAAAATCCCAGCAGTACCTAGAGGGAGTATTCATGCAGGATCGCCCAGTTAAGCGATATTGGTGGAACTGAGAAATAGAAATTGGTCATCAGTTTGCTACGGTCGTACTACAGCGATAGGCAATGGGAGATGAAGGAGCAAATATGTCAGGAGATCTCAGATATCTGTTCGAATATTAGGTTTGTAGCAGTCGGAGATTTTAACCTTTCCAGACCTGGACTGGGACTGCCGCAGTGTTGAGCATTTGGATGGGAGGAATTTGTTAAGCCTGTTCCAGAAACTCCCAGTCATTGCGATGGAAAATTGCGATGGAAAAGGACAGGCCTGGTCCACAAGTTCAAGTTATACAATGGAGCAAGATAGTATTAGACAGGAATTTTTAAAATAGATATGGGGAGGCTATTTGCAGGTAAAGGGAAGTCTGGCAAGGAGGAATATCTTAAAACCGAGATAAAAGGAGCATTCAGCACCAGCATGTTCCTGTTAGTGTGCAGCTCAATGCTGACAGAATTAGGATACACTGGCTGAGTTTCGAGGCTCTGGTCAAGAAAAAAGGGGGCACATGTCAGATATAACTGGCTGACTCAAGGGAATCCCCTCAGGAGCATCGGGGCTGTAGAAATACACTTAGGATGGAAATCAGGAATGCAAAAAGGGAACATGAGATAGCTTTGGCAGAGAAAGTTAAGGAGAAATGAAAGAGATTCTACAAGTGTATTAAGAGCAAAAGAAGAGCAAGGGACAAAACCGGTATCCTTAATGATCAATGAAGCCAACGATGTGTGGAATTACAAGATGCAAAACAAATATTTCACTTTGGAACTTACTGTGGATAAAGACTGGGGCACTCAGGGAACTAAACAGTGTTTGTCCTGACTATTATTGGAACACTGTGTGCAATTCTGGTCTCAATGCCACAGGAAGGATGTTATGGAACATGAAAGGGTTCAGAAGAAATGAACAAGGATGTTGCCAGGGTTGGAGGGTTTGCGCTTCAGGGAAAAGCCTGAATAAGCTGGGGCTGTTTTCACTTGAACATGGGAGGCTGAGGAGTTACCTGATAAAGGTGTTTAAAATCATGATGGTCAGCGATAGGGTCAATCGACAAGGTCTTTTCCCAAGGGCTGGAGGATTCTAAACCAACAGGGAATAGCTTTAAAGTGCAAGGGGAACATTTTAAAGGGACCTAAAGGACAACTGGTTCCTGCAGAGTGTATGGAATAAGCTGCCGAGGAAATAGTGGAGGATGATAGAAATACATTTAAAAGGCATGTGGATGGGTGTATGAATAGGAAGGGTTTAGAGGGATATTGGCAAAGTTCTGGCAAATGTGACTAGATACGTCATGCAGGAGTTGGTCCAAAGGATCTGTTTCCGTGCTGTACATCTCTATGAGCCAATGTCTTGAAATGAGTCCACATTATCGAAGAGGAGGTGCTGGAAGTTTTAAAACACAAAGGTAAATAAATCCCCAGGACCTGATCAAATGTAGCTCAGGACATTGTGGGAAGCTGGTGAAGACATTGTAGGGCCCCTAGCAGAGATATTTGTACCATGTGTGATAGGCAGGTAGACAGGAAGGTGGAATTGTGGACAGTGAAGAAGGTTTTCTGAGATTACAAAAGGCATCCTGATGAAATGTGTGAATGGCTGAAAAACTGTAGATGGAGTTCAATCTGAATAAATGTGAGGGAATGTACTTGGTGCAACAAACACGGACAGGACTTATACAATTAATGGGAGGACCTTCGGTAGTGTTGTAGAACAGAGGGACATCGAGGTACAGGTACATATTTCTTTGAAGTTTGCAACATGGAGAGATAGGATGGTTAAAAAGGTGCTTGCCACACTTGCTTTCATTGCTCTGTCCTTTGGATTTAGGAGTTAGGAAGTCGCATTGAGATTATACAGACCATTGGTGAGTCCACTTCTGGAATGCTGTGTCCAACTCTGGTCGCCCAGTTAGAGGAAGGATACTATGAAGCTGGAGAGGGTTCAGAGGAGATTTACTGGGATGTGGCTGGTTATGGAAGTTTTCAGTTATAAAGAAAGGCTGGATAGGTTGGTATTTTTTCATTGAAACCTGAATGTTGACAGATGACCTCATAGAAGTTTATAAAATAATGAGGGGGATAGATAGAGTTAATGGGAGTTGTCTTTTCCCATGGTCAGGGGAGTTTCAAGACAAGGCACTACATTCTTAAGTTGAGAGGAGAGACATTTAAATAAAAGAGGCGAGGGTCACATTGTTACACAGAGGATGGGATGCGTGTGGAATGAACTTCCCAAGGAAGGGGTGAATGTACGGAAAATTACAATGTTTAAAAGACATTAGAATTAGGACAGGAATAGGAAAGGTTTGAAGGGATATGATCAAGGAACAGGCAGGTAGGACAAGATCAGTTTTAGAGTATGGTTAGCATTAACCAAACAATGCGGTATGACTCTCTGACTATGATTATAATGTTGTGTCATTAATTAAGAAAGGCTGCAAGAGGAAGCCAGGGAACTACAGACTGATGAGCCAGACATCAGGGTGGGTCAGTTGTTGGAGGTCATTCTGAGAGGTAGGACTTACATGCATTTGGAAAGATGTGGACTGAGTACGAACAGCCAGCATGGCTTTGTGCGTGGGAAAACATGTCTCACAAACTTGACTGGAGTTTGTTCAAGATGTGACCAAAAAGATAGATCATGGCAGAGCAACAGATGTTGTTTCTGGCTTCACCAAACCCTTGGTCAGGGTGTAGCATGATACATTGGTTAGTAAGGGTAGGTCACAAGTGATCAGGGAGAGCTAGCCAACTGGATACAAAATGGGATGACAGTGGGAGACAGAGGGTTGTTGTTCAGACTGGAGGCCTCTGACCAGTAGTGAGCTGTAAGGATTGGTGCTGGAATCACTGTTGTGCACCATTTACATACACAATTTGAGTGAAAATATAGGATTCTCTGGATACCAAGATTAGTGGAAAAGTGGGCAGGGGATATAGATATCGAAGGGGATGTTAATCAACTGGGCCAGTGGGCCAAGGAATGAAAGATGGAGTTTAATTCAGGTGTTGGATTTAGTTCAGACAAACCAGGGAGGACTAACACAGTTAATGTTCGGGCCCTAGACAGTGTTGTCGAACAGAGAGAGACCAAGGGGTGCAGTTACATTGTTTCTTGGAAGTGACATCACAGGTGGACAGGGTGGGGAAAGCAGCATTTGGCACACTTGCCTTCATTGGCCAGCGCATTGAGTACATGAGTTGGAGATATTAGTAACACTGTCATCAATAAGGCCACAGGTTGACCTTATGAAGGTTTATGAAACAATGTAGGGCCTAACTAACGTGAATTGCCAAGGGTAGGTGAGTCCAAAGCTAGAGGCATAAACGTGAGGTGAGAGAGCAAGAATTTAAAGAGGGAGCTGAGGGGCAACATTTTCCACAGAGGATGGTGCATAGACGGAATGGACTGCCAGAGAAAATGGTAAAAATAAGTACAATTACAACATGGAAAAGACACTTGGGCAGGTACATGGAGAGGAGAAGGTTTGAAGGGAAATGGGCCAACTCATTCCATTTAGGAAACCTCGAACAAAGAATCATGCAGCACAGAAACAGACCCAATGTCTTCGGTTGTTGGAGGAGGACTATCGAGACAAGGCATGTTGTAGAAACTGACGCAAGTTTCAGCGATGTGGATGGGATCTGGACTGGACGTTTCAAATATGTCAAGAAATTGGTGAGAGGAGAGGACATGACAGAGATAGGAACTGTTATAGGTGTTAGAATGATTGAAGACACTGATCCACAAGACGAGACATAGATACAGTGTTGGAGAGGGATTAGGGAACAGAAAGATCCCAGGCAGCATTACCACCCTCTCTTTGAAGGCCTGCATTCCCCTCTGTTGTCCTGGTGCTCACCAAGACAGCACACGCCTGGATTGAAAACTGGGAACTCCAGATGCTGTCTCAGTACAATAAAACGTAAAGTAGGGGTGGTGATTGAGCCTGAGGGGAGTCTGTACTGTGCTCTCCCTCCAGCACTATATCTGTGTCATGTCCTGTTAGCTGATGTTTGGAGCCCTCTCACTGCTCTCTGCTCTGTGCACTGTGAATGATCTTACCTGGCGGCAGGATTTATTGAAGGCTCCCGACCTCCCTGACCTTTGTCTCTCTGGCTGACCAATCATCTTCCCAACCAGCAGTTGGCAAGTCTCTTGAGTCAGGAACTCCCTGAGTATCTGTAGAAGACACAGAAATAGGCAGAATGGGAAATTAGACTGATGCTGTGAGGGTTACACATGTAGAATGGCACTGAGCCCACAGAGATCTGGAAAATCCCAGTCTCCATTCCGGGCCTGTACTGCCTCATCTCTCTGGAGTGGAAAATTCTGTTGGCTCAGGATCTGGAGTAGCTGCAAGAGTAAGAGACGTTGATAGAGGCAGCAATTAGACCTACACGATGAGGGACCCCACATGGAGAGATACTGAGTGATATCACCAGGGTTCAGGATCAAACAATTTTGCAAAAAGATAGGGTTTCGATTCATGTTGCACTGGGATGTGCAACCTGTGAGCAGGTGAAGTGAGAGCCTAGTGGCATTATGTGAGGCAATTTATCCAGAAACTCAACAAATGTTCTTTGGACACAGGTTCAAATCCCACCATTGCAAATGATTGAATGTGAATTAAATACTTTAAAAATATATAATTAAAAACATGTAAGTGAGTATTAAACAATTGCTGATGTTAAGAAAATCCATATGGTGCATTGATGTCTTTAGTGAAGTAATCTAAGATGGGACTGGGATATCACAGGTATTACAGAACAACAGCTGAGGGAGGGACAGGACAGGCAGCTCAATGCCCCAGGGGACAGATGCTGCAGGAAGGACAGAAGGGGAGCTGAGAGAGGAGGAGAGCTGCTGGTTGTGATTGGGTGAAACATCACAGCAGGGACTGAGAGAGGAGATTCCTGCGGGACCGCCCAGTGACGCTGTGTTCATGGAATTCATCAATAACAATGGGGCTTCCCTTTCCTCTGATTGTTCTACAGACCCCGATAGCCCCGCCCTCCTGCGCCTTGACCTTCTCAAGATGGCGGCCTAGAGCTCTCCCTCTTCCCTCAAACAAATGGCGGCCGTGACTCTGGGCCGCTTCCCCGATCAGAGACCGCCACCTCCTTCCCCGGGCCTGGAGGGGCTTTTTCGGGTTTTTTTTACCTCTATCCGGGACTTGTGAATTCTCTCCGCTCCTTTCTCCCAGCGAGGCTCCCACACACCGGCTCTGAGCGCACTCTCTGAAGCCGATCGCAGCCGCTGCCGGAGAAAGCAGCTCCATGTCTCTCCCTGTCCTGATCAGTGTGACACTGCGCATGCTCCACATAGAAACCAAACTGCGCATGCGTCTGAGGATATCGGTGAGGTTATAGAGAATATTCATATCTGCACAGAATCATGGGTGAAATATTTGTCATTAACAATTTTTCTGTCGAGATAGAGACATAGAGATGTCTAGCATGCAAGCAGATTGTTTGGTCTAACTTAACCATACTGGCCAGGTTTGTAAATTATCAATTGTTCTGTGAGTTTGAAAATAAGTTTCTTACTCTAGTTGTGTGAATCGATTGGAAATATGTACGTTATCAGATTTACATTTCAACTACTTCTTAAAATCTCACATTGATTTATGAGAGAGGTTTAATGCCCCACTATGGAGTGAGAATGATCACAACCGTGCAAAACAGGTTGCTTTCTGACCAATTATTCCCCGAGAATGCATTGGCCCCGCTCCTCACTCACTCTGGTTGGCGGACCGGCCTCTGTTCGGTCCTCCAGTTCCGCCCCTTCCTCCCAATTGCAGAGTTGATTCAGGCGGAACTCAGCGGGCTGAAGGACAAGGGAAGTGAGAACTGATGCCTTGTGATGTGGTGAAAATATCCCGAATCTTGGACGGAGAGACCTGAGTTCAATTCACAGTTGGTGCAGGTGTGTGTAATAACAACTTTGAACAGGTTCATAGGGAAAAACAAGGGAAGTCAGGAACAAATTAAAAACAATAGAAAATGCATACAATGTCGTGGGGCTCTCAATGCGAGATGATTTTAATCTTTACCAAGTATTTCAGGACCCCAGTGGGTCCCAGTGCAGACTGTTCCACTCCTTAGTGCACAGCCAGATACCACGATCGTGGGGTAAAGTGTTGTGGTGGGATATGGAGGTGCTTTTCTGCAACACCCTCAGTTTTGGAGGTGAAAATACATGAGAAGGAGCAGGGTTTTGTATGGAGTTACCTGTTCCCCTCCTGTTGCAGCATCTTATTATTGCCCTAGCTCTACCTTGTACATGTTTGGTAGAGATCAGTGACATTTCGTAAGCCCACAATACAAGATCCGTCACTCTGTTTAGGACAGCAGAAATCTCTTGTAGCACAATAGTCATAGGACAATACAGCGCAGAACAGGCCCTTCGGTCCTTGATGTTGCGCCAACCTGTGAACTGTTCTCAGCTCGTGCCCGTATACTATTCTAAAATCACCCATGTGCTTATCTAAGGATTGTTTAAATCTTCCTGATGTGGCTGAGTTGTCTACATTAGCAGGTAGTACATTCCACACCCTTACCACTCTCTGAGTAAAGAACCTGCCTCTGACATCTGTCTTAAATCTATCACTCCTCATTTGCTCTTATGCCCCCTCGTGCACACTGACATAATCATCCTAGAAAAAGACTTCCACTGTCTACCCTATCTAAGCCTCTGATCATCTTGTATGTCTCTATCAAATCCCCTCTTAGCCTTCTTCTTGCCAAGGAGAATAGGTTCAAGTCTCTCAGCCTTTCCTCATAAGACCTTCCCTCCAGACTAGACAACATCCTGGTTAATCTCCTCTACACCTTTTCCAATTCCTCCACGTCCTTCCCGAAATATGGGCACCAGAACTGCACACAATATTCCAAGTATGGCCGCACCAGCATTTTGTATATTTGCAGCATGATATTGCGGCTCTGGAACTCAATTACTCTATGAATAAAACTTAACACACCGTATGCCGTCTTAACAGTACTATCCACCTGGGTGGCAACTTTCAGAGATCCATGTACATGGACTCCAACATCCCTCTGCACATCCACACTACAAAGAATCTTTCCATTGACCCAGTACTCTGCCTTCCGGTTATTCTTCTCAAAGTGCATCACCTCATATTTAGCTGCATTGAACTCCATTTGCCACCTCTCAGCCCAAGTCTGCAGTTTTTCCATTTCCCCCTGCAACCTGTAACACTCTTCTGCACTGTCCACTACTCCACCGACTTTAGTGTCATCAGCAAATTTACTAATCCATCCACCTATGCCTGCATCTAAGTCATTTCTAAAAAATGACAAACAGCTGTGGTACCAAAACAGATCTTTATGGCACACCACTAGTAACTGGACTCCAGGTTGAATATTTTCCATCAACCACCACTCGCTGCCTTCCTTTAGAAAGCCAGGTTCTAATCCACACTGCTAAATCACCCTCAATTCCATGCCTCTGCATTTTCTCCAACAGCCTACCATGTGGAACCTTATCAAAGACTTTACTGAAGTCCATGTATACCACGTCAATTGCCCTACCCTCATCTACATGCTTGGTCACCTTCTCAAAAAACTCTGAGGTTCACAAGACACGAACTGCCCTTGATGAAACCATGTTGATTATCTGAAACTAAATTGTTGTTTGCAAGATGATTATAAATCTTATCTCTTATAATCCTTTCCAAAACCCTTCCTACAACAGAAGTCAGACTCACTGGTGTATAATTATCTGAGTAATCTCTACTGCCCTTCTTGAACAAAGGCACAACATTTGGAATTCTCCAGTCCTCTGGTACCAAATCTGTAGACAATGACGACTCAAATATCAAAGCCAAATGCTCTGATCTATCTTCCCAGTGAATCCTCGAATAAGTCCCATCCGGCCTAGGGGACATGTCTACTTTCACTCCTCCTAGGATTGATAACACCTGTTTCTAACTAATCTCGATCCTTTCTAGTCTTAAATCTCGTACCACATTCTTCTCCTCTACAATAGTCTCCTTTTCCTGAGTGAAAACCAATGAGAAATGTTCGTTAGCACCTCTCCAATCTCCACAGGGTACATACTCAACTTCCCACTTCTGTCTTTGATTGGACTGATTCCTACCCTAATCATCATTTTATTCCTCACATACCTATAGAAAGCTTTAGGGTTCTACTTTATTCTATTTGCTAAAGACTGCTCGTGTCCTCTCTTTGCTCTTCATAACTCTCTCTTTAAATCCTTCCTAGCTGATCTGTAACTCTCCATCTCCTCATCTGAATCATCTTGCCTCATCAACACATAAGCCTCCTTCTTCTTCTTCACAAGAGATGCAATTTCTGTAGTAAACTACGGTTCCCTTATCTTATCACTTCCTCCCTGCCTGACAGAGACATACCTGTCAAGGACATGCAATATCTGTTCCTTAAACCAGCTCCACATTTTCATTGTCTGCATCCCCTGCATTTTGCTACCCCATTCTATGCATCCTAATTCCTGCCTAATTGCTTTAATTGTCCTTGCCCCATTGATAACTCTTGCCTGTGGCATGCACCTGTCCCTTTCCATCGCTAAACTAAACGTATCTGAATTGTGGTCACTCGCTCCAAAGTGCTCACCTAAAACTAAATCAAACATCTGGTCTGGTTCATTACCAAGCACCAGATCCAATATGGCCTCCCCTGTTGTTGGCCCTTCGACATACTGTGTCAGGAAACCCTCCTGTACACACTGGACAAAAATTGATCATCCAACGTACTAGAGTTATAGCATTCCCAGTCAATGTTGGGGAAGCTGAAGTCCCCCATAATGCCCACCCTGGTACTTTTGCTCTTACCCAGAATAATTTTGCTAATCCTCTCTTCCACTTCCCTGGAACTCTGTGGAGGCCTATAAAAAACTCCAAGCAGTGTGTCCTCTCCTCTCCTGATTCTAACCTCAGCCCACACTACCTCAGGAGGCGAGTCCTCATCAAAAGTACTCTCAGCCACCGTTATACTATCCTTGACTAACATGACTTGCATGAACCCATTGCAGTGATTCAAACTCCATGAGGCAGCCATACTGTCTATGACAGACAGACTCAGTCTGGAACCTCCTCTGTCCTTAAGACCTTATACACTGCCTGCACTCCTCCATTTCCCCTTTGCATGTTCCCTTTCCAACCCACCCCACCTGCATCACTCCAATTGGAGCTGTCAAGAGCAGCAATCTGTCAAATAGCCTCCCTAATCTTTTCTATCCTCCTTTAAGATTTTTTAAAAATCATTCTCCTTAATCAATGTTTTGATCATCCATGAAGCACCTTAGGAGATTTGCCATTGTGAAAGATTCCATACAATGCAAGTAGTTGTTGTTTTTGCCGTACATTAGGAGAAACAGGAATGATGCATTCAAAATTCTACCAAGAAGTCACTGATAGGCATAGTGTGCAGGCCACCAAATAATAACATCACATTGGGATGGACAATAAACAAAGAAATAACTAATGCCTGTAAAAATGGTACGGTTATTATCATGGGTGATTTTAATCTACATGTAAATTGGTCAAACCAGCTCAGTCAGGATAGCTTTGAGGAGTTCATTAAATTTATCTGTGATATTTTACTTGAAGAGTATGAAATGGATCTACAACGGAGCAAGCTATCCAAGATCTGGCCCTCTGCAATGAGACAGGAATAATTAGTGATCTCAGAGTTAGGGATCCTCTCGGAAGAAGTGATCACTGTATAGTTGAATTTAATACATATGGAGAGTGTGAAGATAAAATCTAATACCTGGGTCCTGTGCTTGGACATGGGGAACTACAATAGAATGAGGGAGAACCTGGATAATGTAGACTGGAAACAAAGATTTTATGGTGGGACAGTTGATGAGCAGTGGAGGATTTTCAAAGACATTTTACAAAGTCCTCAGCAAAGGTATATTCCAGAGAAGGACTGTAAGAAAAGGTGTTCTCTGCGATGGGTATCTAAGGAAAGTGATCAAATTGAAAGGCATACAAAGTGGCCAAAACCAGCATGAAACTAGAACTGGGAAAACTTTAAAGGTCAACAGAAAGCCACAGAAGAGCTACAAAGAAATGTAAGATAGAACATGAGAAAAATAAACTAGCACAGACTACAAAGACAGATAGCAAACGTTTCTATAAACATACATAATGAGAAAAGAGTGGCTAAAGTAAATGTTGGTCCTTCGGAAAAAGAGAAGAAGCATTTAGTTATGGGATGTCACAGTGGAAGACATAATATCTTTCCAGTAAATAACAAAGAGACAAAGGTAGGTGAGGATTTGGAAGCTATAATTATTACAGATCAGCTAGTTTTGGACTGTTGGAGGTAATTGAGCTAATAATAGAAAATTCTCTTGGCCGTGACAGAATGTATCCCAGGAGAAATAGCAAATGCACTGACAGTAATTTTCCAAAATTCACTGGACTTTGTGGCAGTCCCAGCAGATTGGAAAGCAGCAAAAGTGACACCACTATTTTTAATAGGAGGTGGACAAAAGATGGGTAATTATACCCTAGATAGCTTCTTCTCTGTAGTGGGAAAGATGTTTTGATCTATTATCAAGGAAGAAATAGCAGGGACTCGATAGAAATTATCCCATTGGTCATGCTTAACAAATCTTTTGGAATTCTATGAAGACATTTCGAGCAAGGTGGACAACGGGAAACCAGTGGATACTGTGTACCTGGATTTCCAAAAGACCTTCAACAAGGTGCTGTTCAAGAGGCTGTTGCATAATATAAGGGGGCATGGCATGAGGGGTATAGTATTAGTATGGATAGAAGATTGGTTGACTAACAGGAAGCAAAGTCTGGGGATAAATGCATATTATCCTGGCTGGCAATCAGTGACTAGTGGTGTGCCTCAGGGATCAGTGTTGGGACTGCGAATCTTTAGAATTGATACAGATGATTTGGAGTTGGGGACCACATGTAGGGTGTCAAAGTTTGCATATGACACTAAGATGAGTAGCAGGACAAAGTGTGTGGAGGACTGTGAAACTTTGCAGAGGAACATAGATACATTGATTGAGTGGGCAATGGTCGGTCATATGGAATATAATGTTCATAAATATAATGTCATACTGTTTGTTTGGAGTAAATTAAAAACAGATTATTACTTGAATTTTAAAAAGTTGCATTATTTGCTAAGCAGAGGTACCTGAGTATCCTTCTGCATGAAGGTTGGTCACCAGGTATAACAATCAATTCAGAAAGCAAATGCAATTTTGTCCTTCTTTGCTGAAGGGATTGTGTTTAAAAGCAGAAGTTATGTTCCAGCTGTATTGGGTGCTGGTGAGACCACACCTGGAGTACTCCATGTAGTTTTTATCTCCTTCGTTGAGAAAGGATGTACTGGTACTAGAGTGGGTGTAGAGGAGGTTAACAAGGTTGATTTCAGAGTTGAGGGGGTTGGTTTAACAGAAACTGAGTAGATTGGGATTATACTCATTGGAATTCAGAAGAATGGAAACATATAAAATAATGAATGAAATGGATAAAATAGAAGTAGAGAGGATGTTTCCACTGGCAGGTGAATCTAGGACAAGAGGGCATCACCTCAAGATTAGAGGCAGCAAATTTAGGACTGAATTGAGAAGGAACTTCTTAACCTCAATGGAATTCATTGCCCAGGGAAGTAGTTGATGCTAGTTCAGTAAACGTTTTTAAAGCTAAGGTAGCTTTTTTCAAAAAAGAAATAATTAATTAAAGAATACGGTGAGAACTTGGGTAAATGGTTCTGCGTCCACGAAATGATCAGCCATGATCGTATTGAATGGCAGAGCAAGCTCAAAGGGCAGGATTGCCTTCTCCTGTTCCTAGTTCTTATGTTATGCATTCCTCCCTCACTCGTGACTTGGAGGTGCTGGTGTTGGATTAGGATGGACAAAATTAAAATTCACAGAACACCAGGTTATAGTCCAACAGGTTTATTTGGAAGCACTAGCGCTGCTGCTGCTTCATCAGGTGGTTGTGTGTTTTTAACTTTGTCCCTCACTCTTGTGACTTATGAACAGCAACAAAAGCCACGAAGCAGTGCGCATGCTCCAGCCAACAATGGTATCAGGATAATTGATGTCAGCGGTGGACCAATGGAAGGACAGGGGCGGGACTGGAGGACCTGCGGGGCTGTTGGCCATCCGACCAATCAGAGTGAATGAGAGGCGGGACTTGACTATACCACGTGATCATCCTCGCGGACAGCGCGGCTGTGCGGGCGGAGAGCTGTCGGTAAGGAAAGGAATAAACAGTAGCAAGCGGGAGGGAAATGGTGTTGGTCTAGGCTGAGAGGTTTTGCGAACATTTGGTGCACATCGGAAAATACAAATTTGAAACTTACAGTCTCGTTTTTGCAGTAAACCGGAAAATGCCTCATTTCGCGATTGACTCGAGTCAGTGCGGCCATCTTTATTCGGGGCAACGATTCACTGGACACGTGCAGCCGCCATCTTTGTAGGGGGCAAAGTTCAGAGGGGAGTATGTGCAGCTCTCCCTGACAGAGAGTCATGGGGCAGGATTTACACAGGCACATTCACACCCAGGGAAATGGATTTTTTTTCCTCTGGATTTGTTTTGTCATTCATTTAAATGATTTTGATGTGAATTGAGGCGGTACAGTTAGTAAGCTTGCAGGTGACACCAAAATTGTTGGGATTGTGGTCAGTGATAAAGGTTGTCTCAGAATACAATGGGATATTGATCAGATGGGACAATGGGCTGGGGAGTGGCAGATAAATGTGAGGTGCTGCATTTTAGAAATGCAAATCCGAGCAGTACTGACACACTGAATTGTAAGGTCTTGGACAGTCTTGCTGAACAAAGAGACCTTGGAATGCAGGTTCACAGTTCCTTGAAAGTAGAGTCATAGGTAGATAGGATAGTGAAGAAGGCATTTGATATGCTTCCCTTTATTGGTCAGAGCATTGAGTAAAGGAGCTGGACAGGGCATTGGTTAGGTCACTATTGGGATATTGTGTGCAATTCTCGTCTCCTCCTTATCAGAAGGAGGCACTGTAACTTGAAAGGTTTGAGAATTGATTTTCAAGGATGTTGCCAGGGTTGGAGGTTTTGAGTTGCAGGGAGAGGCATGATAGGCTGGGGCCATTTTCCTTGGAGTGTCATAGGTTGAGGTGTGATGTTGAAGAAGTTTATATAATCGTGAGGGGCATGGATAGTGTAAATAGACAAGGTGTTCACCCTGGGGTGGTGGAGCCCAGAACTAGAGGATATAGGTTTAGGGTGTGAGGGGAAAACTCAACAGGAGCCTAAAGGGCAACAAAAAATGTAACATTACAAAGGCATTCGAATAGGAAGGGTTCAGAGGGATGTCGGCCAAATGCTGGCAAATGGGAATAGATTAGGTTCGAATATCTAGTTGGCATAGACTGGTTGGACTGAAGAGTCTGTTTCGGTGCTAGACATCTCTGACTGTGGGATCATAAAAGTGAACGCTGCTCTGATTCGCCTCTGAGCTCCTTGATGTCCACTTGTTCACTATCTAGCTTCCTCAGTCTCTGAGTGTATTTTTACTCTGTTTAGTATTTTACTATTACATTCACAGATCTTTCTGTAAATGAATTGTCCACTGCTGCCCGGTTCCTGGCCATATTCCAGAGGAGGTAGGACTGAATGTCTTAAATCGTAGCAAGGTGGAAAAATCCCTGGGACGTGTTAAGGTGTATCCCAGACATTTGTGGAAAGCTAAGAAAATGATGGCAGTGCCCCTCCTTGAGGTATTTATATTGTCATTGGTGACATGTGAGGTGCTGGAAGACCTGTGCCATTATTTAAAAACGTGGTAAGGAAAGGCCAGGGAACAAGAGAACAGTGAGCCTGAAGTCAGTGGCAGGCAAGTTGTTGGAATGGATTCTGAGGGACAGGATTTACGTGTATTTGGAAAGACGAGGAATGATTAGGGTTAGTTAACATGGCTTTGTGTGTGGGAATTCTCTCTCTCTCTCTGTCTCTCTCTCTCTCTCTGTCTCTCTCTCTCTGTCTCTCTCTCTCTGTCTGTCTCTCTCTCTCTCTGTCTCTCTCTCTCTCTCTCTTCTCTCTCTCTGTCTCTCTCTCTCTCTCTCTGTCTCTAACTTGATTGAGATTTTTTTTTGAAGACGTGACAAAGATGATTGATGAAGGCAGATTGTCTATATGGACACTGAATGATGTTCCACAAAGCAGATAACATGAAATGTTGGGAGGACTAGCCATTTGGATACAAAGCTGGCTTGAAGGTAGGAGCAGAGGGTGTTGAAAGAGGTTTGCTTTGTGGACTGGAGGGCTGTGAGCAGCAGTATGCTGCAGAAATGGATATTGGGTTTACAGAAGACAGAATAGCCCCCAACCCCTGTGCTCTGTGATACTGCCCTATTGATTGTGAATGATGAAGCTCATCCAAGGGCAGAGAGAGGGAGGATCCCACCACTCACCTCACAATGGATGATTGATGTCAGTGCAGCCTAATAGGGGATAGAGTGCAGTACTGGAGGACCAGGTCGTACCAGTTTGTTCTCCGACCAATATGAGTGAATGAGGACATCCTCAAGGCTGGAACTAAAGAAAGCCACATATCACAGAGATTTGAGAAACTGGAGGACATGAGATAGGGAGCGTTCTGTGGATGGAGAGGAATTATATAAATAAGGAAAAGTTGTAAGTGTGGATGAGGTGACAGTGATCGGGAGATTTGAGGATGGAGGAATTTGTAGATAGTGAGGATTAGAATCATAATGTTATACAGCAAGGAAACAGGCCCTGTGGTCCAACCAGTCCATGCCGACCATAATTCCAAACTGAACTAATTGTACCTGCCTTCACTTGATCCACATCCATTCAAATATTTCCTATTTATGTACTTCTCTGAATGTCTTTTAAATATTGTAATTGTATTCACAGCTACACTTCCTCTGGAAGTTCATTTCACACATGTAATTTTTTTAAAAAACTAATGTCTTTTCTCAAGTCTTTCTCATTTCTTTTCAAAATCAATGTACCCGAGTTTTGAATACCCCCCCCCCTCCCCTGGCTATTCCCCTTATCTACACTCTTTCTGATTTTATAAACCTCTAATAAGGTCACCCTTCAACCTCGTGCACGCCAGTGAAAAAATTCCCAGCCTATCCAGCCTCTCCTTAGAACACAATCCCTCCATTCATGGCAACATGCTGGTAAATCTCTTCTGAACCTGCTCCAATTTAATAATATCCTTCTTATAACAGGACAACCAGAACTGGACAGAGTATTCCAGAAGATGCCTCCCCAACGTCCTGTACATCCTCAACATAACATCCCAACTCCTGTACTCAAAGGTCTGAACAGTGAAGGGAAGCATGCTAAATAACTTCTTAACCATCTACATGTGACACAGACTTCAAAGATGTGAAGCCCTCGGTCTCTTTGTTCCCACATCACTACTCGAGGCCCTACCTTTATTGACTAAGTCCTGCCCTTGTTTGTTTTGTCAGGATGTTATATTTTGCATTTTTTCCAATCCAAAAACTTTTTGAGAATAAAGGCAGTAGGAGTATAATTAAGTGGGAAATCAGGAGGCAAAAAACGACGTGAGATAGCTTTGGTGAATAGGGTTAAGGATAATCCGAAGGGCTTTTATAAATACATGAAGAACAAAAGGCTAACTAGGGAGAAAATAGAGACCCTAAAAGATCAGCAAGGCAACCATTGTGTGGAGCTGCAGGCGATGGGCGAGATAGGAAACCAGTATTGTGCATCAGTGTTTACTGTGAAGAAGTACATGGGAGATATAGAATGTGGGGAAATAAATGGTGACATCTTGAAAAATGTCCATATTACAGAGGAGGAGGTGGTGCTGGATGAGTGGCTAAGGAACTGGTGCAGGGGAAAAGGAAACACATTTTTGGATCATTGTGATCTCCTCTGGAGTAGAGTTGACATGCATAAGAAGGATGGATTGTACTTGAATTGGAAGGTGTTAATATCCAGGCAGGGAGACTTGCTGGTGATACTCAGGAGGCATTAAACCAGTGAGGGAGTGGGTGTAAACCCAAGAAGATAGTGAGAAAAGAGGTATGTCTGAGGCTGGTACAGTTCAGAAGTCAAATAGTCAAGGCAGGCAAGGGCAAGGCACAGAACACGGTAGAACCGAGCAGTTGCACTGCATTTACTTCAATGCCATAGGCCTGACAGGCAAGGGAGATGAACTGAGGGTATGGTTTGAACATGATACTGGGATATTATAGCAATTACAGAGGCATCACTCAGGGATGGATAGGACTGGCACTTTAATGTTCCAGGGTATAGATGCTATAGGAAGAATAGAAAGCGGGACAGGAGAGGAGGGGGAGTGGCATTTTTGATTCGGGATAGCATTATGTTTTTGCTTTGGGAGGATATTCCTCGAAGTATGCCCAGTCAAGTTAGTTAGGTCGAACTGGGAAATAAGAAAGGAATGATCACCTTATTGAGTTTTCTGCATGGGTTTCGTCTGGGTCCTCTGGTTTCCTCCCACTGTCCAAAGATGTGCAGGTTTGGTGAATAATCCAGAAAGAATTGCCCACATTATTCAGCGATGTGCAGGTTGGGTGGATTATCCAGACTGAATTACCCATAGTGTTCTGGGATGTGTAGTTTGGGTGGCCCTGGGAAATGCAATGTTACAGGAGGAGGTTAGGAGGCTCTCAGGGTCACTATCAATGTGATGGGCTGAATGACCTGCTTCCACACTGTTGGGATTCTCTGATAATTCTACTAGTTTTAAAATAGTTACAGAAAATAATAGACCAGATCTAAAAGTTAAGGTTCTGAATTCGACAAAGGCCAATTTTGATGGCACAAGGCAAGAACTTTCATCTGGCTCCTCAAGCCTGCACTGCCATTCAATAAGATCAGGGCTGATCTTTTCATGGCCTTAGCTCCACATTCCTGCTCTCCCACCATAACCCTTAATTCCTTTCCTGTTCATATATTCACATTTTGCCTTAAAGGAATTCAAGTTGATCACGTCAAATGCTGCACTCCGCAGGGAATTCCACAGATTCACAATCCTTTAGCTGAAGAAGCTCCTCCTGAACTCAGTCCTAAATCTGCTTCCCCTTATTTTGAGATTATGCTCTGTAGTTTGACCCACTCCCCGTGGAAATAGCCTCCCTGCGTCTATCTTAACTACTCCCTTCATAATTTTATTTGTTTCCTCTCCAACCTCCCATTCTTCTAAGTTATAATGACTGTAGAACCAGTTTTCTCAATCTCTCCACATACGCCAACCTCTCAACTCCCAAATCAAACTAGTGACCCTCCTCTGTGCTCCCTCCAGTGCCAGTACATCCTTGCTCATGTAAGGGGACAAACCTGGACACCGTACTCCAGGTGTGGCCTCCCCAGCCCCCTGTACAGCTGCAGCATAACCACCCCTCCAGCAATGAAGGAAAATATTCCCTTCACTGCCTTAATTACCTGCTGTACCTGCAAACCAACTTCCTGTGATTCATGCACAAGGACACCCAGCTCCCTCTGCACAGCAGCATGCTGCATGTTTTCATCATTTCATCATCCAGTTTGCTGTTAGTCCGACCAAAATGGATGGCCTCACATATCCCAACATTGAACTCCATCTGCCAGATCCTTGCCCACTCACGTAACCTATCTGTATCCTTGTGCAGACTTAGTGGCCCCCGCACACATTTCTGTCCATCCATCTGTCAGTCTGTCACGCCCTCAGTCTTTCCCCCTCTCTGTCAGTCGCTTCCCCCGTCGGTTGCACACCCATCTTTTCCCTCCCCTCCCTCCGTCGGTTGCACCCCCCCTCGGGCTGTTCCCCCTCTCTGTCCGTCTTCCCCCAACCGTCAGTCACCCCCTCTGTTATCCTCCTTTCTAATCCTACTTTCTGTCCTCAACCATTTCTGTTCCACCACTCTCGATCCACCCACCCTCTCTGTCCCTCCGCCCACACCCTCCCAGTCCCCTAGTTCTGTACTGCCCCACCGAAGGAAAAATATCTTGTCTATTTACCCTATCCATGCCCGGCCTGATTTTAAAAATCTCTTTCCGCTCACCGTTCAGCCTCTGATGCTCCAGGGAAAACAGCCTGTCCAGCCCTGGCAAAACCCTATAATTCTTTTCTGACCCCTTTCAAGGTTGAGAACATTCCATCTGATAGGAAGAAGACCAGAACTGCATGGAATATTATAAAAGTTGCTGAATCAATGACCTGTACAGCTGCAATATGACCTCCCACCCCCTCTACTCAATGCTCTGACCAAGAAAGTCAAGCAGACAAACTGCCGCCTTCACTAATCTATCTACTTGTTACTCTACTGTGAAGGAACTATGAACCAGCACTCCAAGGACTCTTTGTTTAGCAGCACTCCCTAGGAACTTACTATTAACTGTATAAGTCCTGCTAATGTTTGCTTTTCCAAAATGCAGCAGCTCACATTTTTCTAAACTGAACTCCTTAGCCAATTCACCCATCTGATCCAGATCCCGTTGTACCCTGAGGTAAGCTTTTTCACTGTCTACTACACCTCCCATTTTGGTGTCATCTGCAAACTTACTTACAATATCCCTTATGCTCACATCCAAATCATTGATATAAATGACGAAAAGTAGTGGATCCAGCACCGATCCATGTGACACTCCACTGGTCACAGGCCTCCAGCCTGAAAAGCACCCTCTGCCTTCTACCTTCGCGCCAGTTCTGTACTCCATACGATCTAACCTTGCTGACCAGTCTCCCATGAGGAACCTTGTCAAACACGTGACTGAAGTCCATGTAGATCATGTCCATGCTCTGACCTCAGCAATCCTCTTTGTTACTTCTTCAAAAAAACTGAGTCAGATTCATGAGACATGATTTCCCATGCACAAAGCTGTTATTAATATCCAGGATTTAACTCTGTACGTTGCGGTCTGCGTTGTCCAGTTATAGGTGTTAATATTCGGGATGAAGTTCAAGTACGCCAGCATTTTGTCATTGACTGCGTATTGAGTCTTGTTAATGTTACCAACACTGTTGAATTCCTTTTGAAAGGTAGTCCCCGTATCCCTTGCCCACCAGGAAATAGTGGCAGTGTCCTTACCTTTGGACCAGGAGGATCGGACTCAGAGTTGAGGAACAGCATCTTTGAAGAGGCTGATTGGAAAACATGCCCAAGCCGCCAGGACATACTGTCTCCCAGCTGTCCCTGCCTGAGCCTCCAAACAGAACCTTCCTGTAGTTTCTCTCCTGTCAGACTCTCCCATTGCTCAGTTTGTCCAGGGTACCGTCCTGCTGCTGCACTGATCCTGTCCCTCACTGACCTGCCCATCCCCCAGTGACCTCCATATTCATTCATTGTTTACAATCCCATTGTCCCAGTCCTCCAGCCCCGCCACTTCCCGTCTATAGAGACGGCTCAGTGGTTATCACTGCTGCCTCACAGCACCAGGTACTCTGGTTCGTTTCCGGCCAAACCCGGAGTTTGTGTATTCTTCCCGTGTCTGAGCAGGTTTCCTCCGGGTGCTCTGGTTTCCTCCCACAATCCAAAGATGTGCAGGAGAAGTGAATTGGCCATTCTAAATTGCCCATAGTATTGGTTACATTAGTCAGGGGTAAATATAGGGTAGGGGAATGGGTCTGTGTAAGTTACTGTTTGGAGGGTCCGTATGGACTTGTTTGGCCGAAGGGCCAGTTTCCATACTGTAGGGATTTTGATATATTGGACAGCAGCTGCTGTCAATCTCCCGGACTCCTGTATGATCGGGAGCACGTGCTGTAGGAGGGGAGACCAGTGTATGGGCGCAGTGCTGGCCTATTGTGGGAGTATGCACAGTGCCTGGGAAGGAGGCTGTGGTTGTGAGGGATTAAACTATCATTGGCATCTTCCTCCCTCTGCGAGCAGGACCCAGGGGAATGGCCCATTTCCTGGCCCACCTGACATGTGATCAGACTATCAGTGGTGCAGCATTTTGCAGAAAGTTATCTGAACTCTTTTGTGAAGATTCAGGGTTTTTATTGAAAGTGACAAGAATGGGCCTGCAATTAGAGTTCTAATTCGGTTCATTTTATATGATGGGTTTTGGCCAGGGTGTGCAGGAAGCAGTGTATGCAGGATGGTTGTCAGCAGAGGATTCACCAACAACTCCCCCCCCCCCCCCCCCCCCCCCCCCCCCCCCCCCCCCCCCCCCCCCCCACCCTGGTGGACTCAAAGTCAGACTCATTGATTTGTTTCTTAGTCCACAGACAAGAGCTAGGAAACTGAATTCAAAGAGAGGAGAGAGAGTGTGAGAACTGGGTGTGGAGGGAAGGAGTGAGGGGATTGGTTTGGATTTCAGTTGACAGAAGAAAGAAATTGTTAGACTGAGAGTTAAAACTTTGGGAAACATGAAAATACAATTTAATACTATAATTGTCTTATAAAGATCCATCCTGAATTAATATGGTGAGTTGTTTTCTCAGTTGTAGGGTACCGAAAGGGTGGATTTGTGGATGAGAAATTCAAATTGAACTTCATTTTCAGTTTTGATAGTTACTTGATCCGTGCCGATCTGAATATTCATTGGCCTTTTCATGTGGAAGGAAAGGTGTGTAATATGTCCGTGGGCGAATATTCCAAATCTCAGTGTGACTGGAAAAAAATACTGAGGTACAGCCAAGTCCATGTTAGCGTGGTGACTGTGGAGAAAGAGTTTGTTTGTTTTTGAAAGTCTGAAAAATCATGGCACATTTCCCAGGAACAATTAAGCCACAGCTTTGCTTTGTAGAAGGACAAGTCTTTAATTAACCATGCAACCAGAAAGACACAAGGATACCTGCACCTTGGGAAATACTATGAAAACGGGATTGTTGTAAAGGAGTTCATTCTCGATCATGGATTGTAATCCATTGGCGTTGTCACGTCGGCTCCAGCGCCGTGGGGAAACACTGTAAATATGATGAATGCAGTGTAGGTTTCAGTTATTAAACTGTAAAAGGTGCAGAACAATTTAAAAGGATGTTGTCAGGGCTCAGGGGTCTGAGTTATAGGGAGAGGTTGGACAAGCGAGGAGTTTTTTGCTTAGAGCAGAGGAAACTGAGTGGGTACTGTTCAAGAAGTGTATAAGACCATGAGGGGCATGGATCAGGTGAATGCATTCAGTAATTTTCCCAGGGAATCAAGGACTGGAGGGCATCAGTTCAAGGTTAGAGGGGAAAGAATAAAAGGGAAGTTGAGGGGCAACTGTTTTACACAGAGGGTGGTATGTATATGGACTGAGCTGCCAGTGGAAGTGGTTGAGGTGGGTACACTCTCACATCAGGTAAAAGACATTTGGACAAATACATGGATAGGAAAGGGTCAGAAGCATATGGGCCAAGTGCCGGGAAATGGGGTTAGTGTGGATGGACATTCTGGTCGGCATGGGCCAGTTTGGGCCAAAGGGCCTGTCTCTGCTGTAGGATGCTATGACTCTAAGTGCATCTGCTATTTCTCCCACTAACTCTGTTTATATCAAGGGATGTATTCCATCAGAGCAAAGAGACTTATCTACCTTTAGCTCCTTTAGCTTTCCCAGCTCTAACTCTTTCACGATAATGATTGTTTCTTGGTCCTCCCCTTCCTCAGTCTCCTTATCAATTACTGGCATGTTCTTCGTATCCTCCACTGTGAAGACTGACTGCTGTGTACTCATATTCCTAAACCCTGCTGGATAGGAATAACTAGGCACAGAACTCTGAGAGGTCTTCTTTGAGTCTTTATTGATGAGACATGGTAGTTACCGGGATAGTGTACATGCAGAACACCTCCAGGCAGCATCAGGTAAAGCCCCACCTGTCCAATATAAAGCTCCCATTCTTATACCTTTGTGGTTTGGGACTTTGAATAGAGACTCGCTTTCTCAGTATTATCTCCATGGCAACGGTCAGTTAGAAAGTCTAGTTCAGTTTTGCACTTTGTGGTTAAAAGATACACCCTTCCCCCCACGCCCCTGTGGCTCCCTCAAATATCTGACAGGCACTTCAGTTTCAGTCGGGCTGTCTATCAGGATTCTGATATGGAGGAGCCGGTGTTGGGGTGGGGTGGACAAACTTATAAATCACACAACACTAGGTTATAGTCCAACAGGTTTATTTGGAAGAACAAGCTTTTGGAGTGTGTTGTGATTTTTAACTTGATCAGGTTTATCTCTATGGTAACAGTTAACTGCTTCAACAATGAGAGGCCACATTTCCCCACACAATAGATTCCCCTCTAGCAGTGTAAACTGCTATTCTGGCCCTGGCGATAGCTACTCATCACTTTTCTCCCCAATTCCATCTAGCTTTCTGTTGATCTTTAAAGTTTTTTCTAATCTCCTAGTTTCTCCTTGGTTATTGCCAATTTGTATGCCTTCTATTTCATTTTGATAGACTCCCTTATTTCCTGAGCCACTCATGGCAGATTACTCCTTTTCCTACAGTCCTTCCTTTTCCCTGATATATACTTTTGCTGAGGACTTCGAAAAATTCCCCAGTTGTCCGTCAACTTTCCCACGGTAAAGTCTTTGCTTCCAGTTTACATTAGCCAACTCCTGCCTCATCCTATTGTAGTCTCCTTTGTTTAAGCACTGGATCTTGGATTGGATCTAATCTTCCAGCTTTCCAGCTGTGTTCTAAGTTCAACCAGACTTATCAGAAGTCTTTTGTCAGATTGCGAGGGGAGGCGATGTTTCCTTGGTGTTGTGCAGTTCATTGTCAAAGATCTTCGCTTTGTAATAAAGTATAGGATGGATGTTCACAACAGAGTATTCTGGACGGTGTGAATGTACGACACAGTCTAAAACCATAAATCACTGTCTCCCCTCAGTTTAAAATTGCAAGATCATTATCTCCTACACGCTTCCTCACTATTTAAGTTTGGAACACTAATCCACCTGACTATCCTGTATTTTCCAAAATCTCCTTTGGTGAAGGTGGTGAGTTTTGGATTCAGCTTTCCAGTTATTACCGTAAGAAGATAAGCACTGGGCACAGGAGAGGCAATGCAGCCCCTCGAACCAGCTCCACCATTTAATACGGTGATGATTGAGCTCACCTCGGTCTCAGCTGGATTTTCCCACCTGCTCTCTCTCACCCTTCATCTCATTGCAAATTCAACATCTGTATCTCTTCATTAAACCTGCTCATTGTCCTGGCATCCACCGCATTTTGAATAGGGAATGCCACAGATTTGCAACATATTGAGATAGGTACATTCTTCTTCATGAGAGTAGTATAGAGTCCCTATAGTGCAGAAACAGGTTATTCATCCATCGAGTCCACACCAACCTATGATGAGCATCTCATTCAGACTCATCCTGTCCCTGTAACCCTGCATTTCCCATGGTTAATGGCCGAACCAGCACATACATGGACACTGTGGGCAATTTAGCATAGGCCATCCACCTAACCTATACATCTTTGGACTTTGGGAGGAAGCTCGAGCACCCTAGGAAACCCATGCAGACATGGTGAGAACGTATAAACTCCACACAGACGCCTAAGACTGAAATCAAAACCGGGTCCCTGACGCTGTGAGGCAGAAGTGCTAACCACTTAGCTACCTCTGCTTAAATTCTGCTACCCCTTATTAAACTCCCCACCCGCAATTGGAGGAATCTATGTTCCTTACTTCAGAAATCGGGGTGTGGAAGCAGGTGTCTCAGTGAAATCCGTGTATGAATGGGGATCCTATACACAACACCCTCCAGCCCACACTTTTCATTCACTATCCAGAAACATGTCTGCAATGGCTTCATGGGGACTACAACTCCCACAATCCCTGAGGCAGGGACCACGCGTGTTCAGGAAAGCCCAGAACTGCACATGTATGGGCAGATTTTGGAGCATGTGCTTTGGGGTAATTAGCGGAAAGCATTTGACACTGTGATTGGCTGGAGGAGGAACCAATCAACTTGTAGTATTGACGGGTTGGGAGTTCAAAGTGTCAGCACACCCACATGGGCCCAAGTTCCATCCCCAACTTGTCATAATGCTGGGAATCGACCAATGGGAAACAAAGAAGGATCTGACCCATTCTCCCAGACTGAAGGTTCCTCTTCTGTCCAGGATCTGCTATCACCCTTTCTGTTTCCTTTTGACTTATTCTGCTGTAACATTATTGACTTGCAGTAACTGAAGTGAAATGGAGTAAACACAGAAAGGGTGCAGAGTCTAACGAGGACAGGAAGTGGTGGCATGGATCTGTTTACCAGTAACTCCATGAGAATGGGGGTGGGTACCTTAGGGACAGCAGAGTCAGAATGGTGGGAGAGAGTAAGTGGGCTGGACGGTTACAGCTTTTGGGGGAAGAAAGGGGAAAAAGATATTATAGAGAAACTAGAATTGTCTGCTCTGAATTTCTAACCTGTACATATTCGTTTATGCAGGGTGCTAGACGGTGAAGATTTGCAGACTGAAATCTCAAGCTCATGTGCAGATCCTGATTATGTTAGCCAGCATTTGAAGAACCAAAGATAGAGAATAACTTGGCCAAAATTCTGCAACACTCTCCCTGTCGGTCTATCTGCGCCAAATGGACTGCGAATGATTCAAGACAGCAGCTCTCTACCATCTTCTCAAGGGTAACTAGAGATGGGGACTAAATGCTGGCTGAGCCAGTGATGCCCATATCCTGGAAATGGTTTCTATCTCTAGTTGCTGAAACACAGTTGATGTTACTGCAGGATGATGAGGGACAGTGAGTGCATCCTCCAGGAGGCAGCACCATCACATTACCCCTGCCTACACCCACACAGTAACACCGCAATATCACTGGAACAAAAGGCAGTGAAGCCAAAGGAGGACTTAGATATAGTTCTTCGAGGTAAAGTCATGAAAGGGAATTGGAGCACAGCAGGAAAAGGAGACTGAGCTGGATGGTCAGCTACTTCCCATTGAATGGTGGAGCAGGAGTGAAAGGCCGAATGGTCTCCTCCTGCTGCTATCTCCCAGGTCTGTATATAGCCATGGAGCCCGGGTAGGAAGGAGTAGGCAGGGCAGGGATTCTCTAGGAGATTGCACTTCCACATCCGGTTTCTGTGAGGAATGGTTTGATGGATTTTATTCAACATTTATCTTTAACACCAGGTTTGTGAATTTAGTGTTAAAATGTTGTAGCTGTTTATTCCGCAATAAATAAAACTAAAAGAAATAAAATGAAACTATCTGAATATAACAGTTTTTTAAAATTTTCAACCGCCCTGTAAAACAAATCCTGTCTACTCCCGGACACCATCACTTTCCAGTTACTCAAGCTCCAGGGAAATATTCCCTCCCTGTCTGAACCTTTGGTTTGATTTAACTGATTTTTAGTTCTCATTCTGTGAGCAGTGAAGCGTTTTTTTTCCATTTCTCCGATCCAGAAATGTGATCGCAGCAACCTTCTCACCATCAACATCATCATTACGCCATTTGGGTTTTGGTTAACATATAATCACCAGCAATAAACCACCCGTGTAACCAGTTGAATATTTATAAACAACGCCCCTTACAGGCAAAGAAAGCCATTACAAATGACAAAGTGGGAAGGGACCAAATCAGAGTCGAGTTGGGGGAGAGGAGGGAGCAATGGAGATAAAGCACTGTATCCACTGCAGTGCCCACCTCTATCTGAAGGCATCGAGAGCATTGATGTACACTACATGCTCCTTCTCCAAGGGCACCTGGCTGTGTAGCCTTTACCCTCAATCATAGAATAGAATCCCGACAGTGTGGAAGGCGAGCATTGGCCAATCAAACCCCACTAACTATCCAAAGATCATCTCATCTGGAGCACTCTACCCCTGTAACACTGCATTTCCCATGGATGATCCACCGATTCTGCACAATCCTGGACACTGTGGACAATTTAGCACGACTGATCCACCTAATCCGCAAATCTTTGGAGGAAACCAGAGCACCTGGAGTGGACCCACACTATCCTGGGGAGAATGTGCAAACTCCACACAGGCTGTTGACCAAGGCTGGATTCCAACCTTGTACCTAGTGCTGTGAAGCAGCAGTGCTATAGAGCAATTTAAATCAAAACAGATGACCCCTGTTCATTGCTGTTTGTGGAGACTCCTTGCCCAGAGAGACATCCTGAGATTCAGAAAGAGGCAATATGAATTCAATCAACTCCTGCTGAGTTAATGTGATTAACAACAACATCAATACTCCAACAGTGCTATCAGACCCCGTACCTACTCTATCATTTACCATTATTAACTCATGGGAAGTTTGTTACCAGCTTCGATGACAGCCGTAATGCTCTGACCACTTTGACAGAGCCAGTGCTAGTCAGTTCAAATAGTTATCAATAGATTGTATCTAAATAGGGTGCCCCACAACAGGAAGTGCTCTGACACTCAATGCCCGTAAGTCAAGGTTATTTTCCTAAAACCATTTACGTTTGGCAATATCATTGAAGATATTTTATACAGTAACCTTTTGGTCTCACTTGCCAGTTCCAGTCCATGAAGCAGCCAGTAACATGCCAGTGAATTGAATTCTAGCAGCAGCATTGCCCTGGCAAGAGAGATTGAGGAGCTTGAAGCTGTCTTCTCTGAAGTATCTAAACATGAAACACTTCAAATGAACAAAAATCTTCAAGAGCTCGATAGGACAGATCCAGTAAGGATGGATGTGCTCCTAGGCTGGTGTGCCTGGAATAAAATAAGCAGTAACTATGGTATCTTTACCCAGCATCCCCTTCAGCTGCATCAATGTTGAAAATTTATTTGCTGCTCTAATTCCACTCTCTCCATCACTCCTATTTTTCACTGCTGTAATGTTGATGACTGTGCAAATGTATAAGATTTAATTTAATCCATCCCAAAACCTCTCTGTACCTGTGTCTCACTTGTGTTCACCGAGATGCTCATTCAATCTGACCTCTTTACAAACCCTGCTCTGATATTTCCTCAGAGGGCTCAGAATTAATTATTCACAGAATTGTTACTGTACAAAGGTAGGCTGATTGGCTGATCAGCTCTCCAAAGGAACACCTCACTGAATGCCATTCTACTCCCTTTACCCCATAAACCTTCCCATTCGTCCTCTTCCAATAACACCAGCGGGTTCACAACTAACCACAGCGATCGGATTTATTTTGTTTGTTCATGGGATCATGGCATCACTTGTTGGGGCAGCATTTGTCATCCATTCTAACTGCCCAGGAGTTGGTTCAGAGTCAACCACATTATTCAGGATCTGGATTCACATGGCGGCTGGACCAGGTCAGAATTAACACAGTTTCCCAGGCCCAATGACATGAAGAGTTGATTTCTGGCCTACTAGCTTATTTCTGAAATGGTAATGAATAACGTTTGCCTTTGATTAAAAGTGCAAGACCAAAATGGGTTTTATTCTGATTGCGCACGTCCTCCTGTTTCTCTCAGTTATTATTGACAGTCTCATTCCCCCCGCACCAGAACCTGTTCCAGAGAGTGTTACAGAAAAGGCAGAATGGTCAGCTGCAGCTGGTCACCTGACTGGTCACTGGTCCCCAAGGTTCACTCTCCACAGATGCTACCAGATCTGTGACTTTTCCAGCAATTTCTGTTTTTGATCCTGATTTCCCAGGATTTGCAGATGTTTCGTTTTTGAATATTGATCTTGTCTGTTGCAGAGGAGTTTACTGATGAGTTTTGAGAGTTTTGAACATTGCAACTTAGGCCACAAATCAGCCATGATCTATTGAATGGCAGAGTAGGGTTGAAGGGCTGAATGGGCTCCTCCTGTTCCAATGAAAGTTATTCATGTGCAGCTTGTGGTAACATTTCCCCTCACTGCTCACTTCACATCCATGTCTAACACACTGTTTCTGACTGAACAAACCTCCCGGGTTTGAACTAAACTTGCTAATGTTCAGTGGCTCGCTCTCCTGCCATCCGGGTTTAACTCTCATCATGGAATGCTGTCTCGTTTAATTGCAGGAATGCCCACAAGGACTAATCCTGGAGTCTGCATCCCCTGGGATCCAAAACTCCCGTTTATTTCCTTCTTCCTATTTCATTCTGGCTATTGAACTCTCGGTTTCAATCCATTCTCCTGTCATGCTCTTCAACATGCCCATGTGGGTGGACTCGAGACAGCTGGCACCTAAGATTGTGGGGGGAGGCAGATTCAATCACGAATTCGGGAAAACACTCAGACAATGACATATCCGTCTGATTTTTGACTCAGACAGATAGACAGAAAGAAAGATGCACATTTAGATAGCAGCTTTGTTGATCTTGGGCAATGAAGCATGCTTCTGACCCAAATATTTCAATCCCAAATCTCTGAAAATACAGACACAATGCTTCCTACTTGTACCAGGTTGTCTCTGAGCCTCCTCTTTTCTTAAGAAAAGAGTTTTAAGCTGTTAAGCCTTTCCTGGTGATTATAACCTCTGTTTCTGACAGATGTGTGACTGAACCTTTATTTTTCTGTTCCTTGTGAGTGATGCTAGTAGCAGAAACAGTTCCTAACTTGTGAGGGGTTTCGGTTGGAATATTTATATTTACACGTCCATTCCCACCCTCACACACAGTGTGAAATTGATGTAAAACAGAAGTAAAAGATTGAGTGAGCACCCAAAGAAACACAAAAGGCAGCATGTGTACTTGAGCTGAATGAACCTGGCCTTAGGAAAATGTGACAACAATCACAACTAGTTAGAATTACAGAATCCCTTAGGCGCACAAAGAGACTATTCGGTCCATCGAGTCTGCAATGACCTGCTGTCCCACCTTACCTCGATAACCCCACATTTAGCATGGCTAAACCAACCCACCTAACCTACACACTACAGGCCATGTTAGCACGGCCAATCCAGCAAACCTGCACATCTGTGGGAGGGTCACAGATGATGTCAAAGTGCTCAGGATTGTGGAGGAAGGCTCACAAATACTTGTCTCTGACACAAATCCTCTTTTTTTAAAAACATTAAATCTGGGGGAAACTGCAACCAGAAAGATTTCTGATTATCTCATGAGGAAGAAAATTCAAAACTCATGCCATTGACCCAGGGGCGCAGTGAAGTCACAGAGGTCAGAGAAACATCAGAAATGTAACAGGTTGTGAGCAAGGTGGGGGTGAGACAAGGACAAAAGACAGTGTCACACAGGGGAAGGCAGCAGAGATTAAATAGCAGAAATGGTAATCCCTCAAGGCCACGGCGAATGGAGTTAGAGGTGGGAAAGAAACCAGGAAACAAAGTGAGCAGCTGTCAAGGAAATACATTGAAAAAACAGATTCTAACAACATAGAGGGCAGAGTACACAGTCTTAAATTGTTGCTCCCATTGGTGAGTACAGAACGGTATAAAGCCTGCGTCATTCTATTACAGCTAAGACATGCAGGATAGGCCAAGTGGCCTCGATCTGTGCTGTAACTTTCTGATCAATTTATTCTGACATTTCGAATTCAGGTCGGATGATGTTCATAAATTCTCAAATTGGACTTGAGTCTAATATTCTGGAGAAATGTTAAATAAATCACAATGATCCCATTCTGCAAACTTTAGTCCGCAGCCCTGTGTGCTCCAGCATCTCAGTGACATCCATGTCCTTTTATTCTAATGTGATGCTGGTTACTGCCTCTGCCACCCCATCAGTGCGTTCCTGTTCCCCACCATCTCCGAGTGAAATGAATTCTCCCCTCCCCTTCTTTCTGAGAATTAGTTTCAATCTAAATCCTCCAGTTTCTGACCTCTCTGTTAATGAATAGCTCCTTCCTATCCACTCGATCTGGATTCCTCAGCATTTTATCACTTCAATTAAATCACAGCTCATCCTCCTCGGAAATCATCCCCAGCCTATCCAACTTTTCCTCAGAGCAGAAATTTTCCAATTGTAGAAACATTCTGATCAATCTCCTCTGTCCCCTCTCTAGTGTGATCACATCAACCCTGGAATGTGGGGATCAGAAGTGTGTGCTGTACTTTAACGAGTGTTCCTGACATTTCCAGTGTCACCTCCGTGTTCTTGTGGTTGTCGCTCAGACAAGAAGTGTCCTGGTTTTCCCACATGGAGCTGGATGTTCACTCCATGGAGCTGGGATTCCCACAAAGTGTTTATTTGTTGAATAATCCACATTAATTTCAGATTAAGACAAGAATATCAGATACCCACCAATCAATTTCTTCCATTATACTCAAGTCATCTTACTTTTTAAAATCTCTTTAAAATTATTACTATCTAAACACAACAGGCTTAAATTTGCTGATCAAGTACTCAGATGTCTCCACTCTTACAATCACTTGAAGATTGTCTTTACCTACATTGGTGAATTGGACATTGATTGTAAATATATGAATATCAAACGGACTTGAGTTTTATGATAATTAATCCAGTCTGATGTTCTTGTTGGTTAATATCTTGAAGAGAGCTGTCCTCAGAACTCCAGCTGTGCTCTGATTTCATTCACAGCTGGATGTGGTTGGACTGCAGATCTTAGATCTGTTCTGTTGTTTCCCGGATTGCTTCGCTCTATCTATCACTTGCCACTTATGCTGCTTGGAACACAAGTAGTCCTCTTTGGTAACCTCATCAGGTTAACACCTCATTTTTAGGTATTCATGCTGCTGTTACTGGCATGCCCTCCTGAATTCTCTCAGTTGAACGAGGATTGATGCTCTGATTCGATGGTAAGAGGTAAATTGGGGGATATGCTGGGCCATGATTCTGTAAGTTTTGTTGGAGTACAATTCTACTGCTGTTGTTGGAAGGAAAGAGCTAAACTCTTACACTGTTGGTCCCATATACTACATGCAGTATCATGAACACTGATAGGCCAAGACATGAAATACGCGCAACATTGTACAATGATGCAGGATCACAACTGCAGCAAGGGGAGATTAAGATCCAACCTGACATAGGAGTAGGGAAAGAAGGAGCTGATCAGATTGTCTCATTCATTGTCATAAAGAGACTCTATGAGATTATTGCACTCTTGGGGGTAAGGATGGACGAGGTTGGGGAGATGAAGAGCCCTTCAAAAGAAATTAATCTGCCTGAGCGTTGTGAAATAGAATTTATTGCCATGCATTTAACAGAAAGCTAATTGAAACTCTTTTTATCCCCAAAAGATAAGACTGATGGTGCTTCCAATCATCACCAGAAACAAACCCCAGAATACATGGTTCGGAGATGGATGTCAATTGCCAATCAACATCCAACTCCTGCAATCATTGAGCAAACTTACATGTGATGAACCAGTTCTGATGAACCAGAAAACCACTGTTCACTCTGTGCAGATGGACAGCGATGTGGGGAAGGATTGGCCGAGTGGTATTGTCATGAGACAGTTCATCTAAACCCCATATAGTGTTCTGGAGACCTGGGTTCAAAGCCTGCTGCAGCAGATGGGGGAATTTCAAGTCAATAAAAAAAACTTGTGAATTTAGAGTCTAATGATGACCATTAATAGATTGTCAGGAAAAACCCATCTACCCTTTCAGGAAGGAAGCTGCCATCCTTACTTGGTCTCGCCCACATTGTGACTTCAGACACTCTTACCTGCCCTCTGGGCAATTAGGGATGGGCAAGAAATGCTGCCGGGCCGGGGTTCCCCCCACCTGTGAATGAATAAAGGAAAATAAAAGTCTCTACCCAGTGTGAATCTGAACATCTTTGAACATGTCATAAACATTTCCAAACCTAAGTTCTCTGTGTGCAAAACTTTATGAGCTGCCAAAACCATTGTACATCACTTGGCGTGAGAAAGAGGGGAAAAAATCCTTCAACTGTGGCTATCAGTAAATTGACTGGTGTCTCAGCAGGATGGATGCCTGAGTGAATCCCTTCCCCCACACACGCAACGAGAAGGTGAACAGATCCCCAGTCTGACTGGTTTGGCCAGTTTCCAGGTGGGATAGGTAAAGAATTCTCTTCTGGCCTTCCCCACATTTCCAGAGTCGGTCCCTAGTGTGGCTGCACTTGTGTTCTGACATTTCAGATAAATGTTATGGTTCTGTTCGCAGAGCTGGAAGTTTTTGTTGCAAACGTTTCGTCCCTGGCTAGGGGACATCATCAGTGCTGCGGAGCCTCCTGTGAAGCGCTTCTTTGATTTTTCTTCCGGTATTTATAGTGGTTTGTTCTTGCCGCTTCCGGGTGTCAGTTTCAGCTGTCCGTTGTAGTGGTTTGGATATGGGGTCCAGGTCGATGTGTCTGTTGATGGAGTTTGTGGATGAATGCCATGCTTCTAGGAATTCCCTGGCTGTTCTCTGTCTGGCTTGCCCTATGATACTAGTGTTTTCCCAGTCGAATTCATGTTGTTTGTTGTCTGAGTGTATGGCTACTTGGGATAGCTGGTCGTGTCGTTTTGTGGCTAGCTGATGTTCATGCATGCGGATTGTTAGCTGTCTTCCTGTTTGTCCTATATAGTGTTTTGTGCAGTCCTTGCATGGTATTTTGTAAACTACGTTAGTTTGGCTCGTGTTGGGTATTGGGTCCTTTGTTCTAGTAAGTTGTTGTCTGAGCGTGGCTGTTGGTTTGTGTGCTGTTATGAGTCCTAAGGGTCGCAGTAGTCTGGCTGTCAGTTCTGAGACGCTCCTGACGTATGGTAGTGTGGCTAGTCCTTTTGGTTGTGGCATGTCCTCGTTCCTTGGTCTATCTCTTAGGCATCTGGTGATAAAGTTGTGCGGGTATCCGTTTTTGGCGAATACCTTGTATAGGTGTACCTCTTCCTCTTTTCGCAGTTCTGGTGTACTGCATGTGTTGTGGCTCTTTTGAATAGTGTCCTGATGCAGCTTCGTTTGCGTGTGTTGGGGTGGTTACTTTCATAGTTTAGGACTTGGTCTGTGTGTGTTGGTTTCCTGTGTACCCTTGTGGTGAATTCTCCGTTAGGTGTTCTCTCTACTAACACGTCTAGGAATGGGAGTTGGCTCTCCTTTTCCTCTTCTCTCGTGAATCGGATTCCTGTGAGTGTGGTGTTGATGATTCGGTGTGCTTTTTTCTATTTCTGTGTTTTTGATGATTACAAAGGTGTCATCGACATATCTGATCCAGAGTTTGGGTTGGATTTGTGGTAGGGCTGTTTGTTCTAACATTTGCAACACTGCCCCTGCTATGAGTCCCGAGATTGGTGATCTCATGGGTGTTCCGTTTGATTTGTTCGTATATCTGATTGTTGAATGTAAAGTGTGTAGTGAGGCACAGGTCCAGTAGTTTAAGTATGCCGTCCTTGTTGATAGGTTCGGCCTCCTGTGTTCTGTTATGTTTGTCCAGTAGGTTGGCTATTGTTTCTCTGGCTAGGGTTTTGTCACTCGAAGTGAACAGTGCCGTCACGTCGAATGAGATCATATTTTCTTCTTTGTCTATGCGTGTATTCTGATGATGTCCAAGAATTCCTGTGTTGATTGTATGGAGTGTTTGGATCCGGTGACCAGGTGTTTCAGTTTTTGTAGTAGTTTTTGGCTAGTTTTTATGCTGGTGTCCCTGGTAGTGATACTATGGGTCTGAATGGAATGTCTGGTTTGTGTGCTTTGGGTAGTCAGTAGAATCTGGGAGTGTTGTTGCTTTCCGGTTTCATTCTTTGTAGGTCCGCTTTGGTTATCTGTCCGTTTTTTTGTAGATTCCTGGGTGTGTTATTTCATCTATTGGTGAGTTGTGGTGTGGGGTCGGAATCCTTCATTTAGTAGGTGTTGGTGTCTGCGAGTAGTTGTGCTTTATTGATGTAGTCTGATTTATCTAGGATGACCGTCATTCTGCCTTTATCTGCTCAAACTTTAATTTCAGATAAATGCTAGCAGACTGTTACATACACCGTTAGCCCGCCCCCCCCCCCACCCATCCCCCCTCCCCCCACCCATCAGGGACAAGTATAAGGCAGTAAACATTATCTCCTGCTGTGGAGGGACAGCCTGTATTGGTCTGAGTAGGATCACTGAGAAGATTTCCTAAATGACAGAGCAATTTAAGCAAGTTCACATAAAATGCATTATAGCACAGAAAGAGGCCCAACAAATCCAAGCTGGCTCTCTGTACCAGAATCCAATATTCTCATTCCCCATATGTACCCAAACTCTGCAAGTTTATTTCCCTCCGATCTGATATAATTGTTTTTATTAATCACTGATCTTCTCTACTTGCACTACCATAATAAGCAACAATTTCTGCATATTTCCAGCCAATACAGTCAGTAGAAACACTTGCTCATCTCCCCCATCTCAAAACCTTACATCTGACCTTAATTCTTGTGCCATCATCTATCAAATACAGATATTTTTGTCTGCTATATCTAGGTCTGTTATAATCTTATACAGCTCCATCAAAACTATATCCAACTTCTTCACTTCAAAGAAAATCGCAATTTATTCAAATCAATCAGTGACTGCATTGTCTTCATCAGTGAATCACTCCAGTAAAGTCTGTACTCCACACTCTGAAGATCACTCATATTCTTCATTGTTGATGACTATATTGTTCCACAAATCGGACGATGCAAGTTTTCTGCACAACAGCAGTAGCTTTATTATTGGACAGTCGGCGAATGTTTCAAAGTGTCTCTAAAGTAGCCGAGTGTCTACTTGTAGAGACTCTCCCTCACGAATCTCTGTCTTACCCACAGAGACAGTATATTTAATAGGAATTAGACAAAGGCATATCAGTCACATGGGCGAATGTCATTACACAGTTTAAAGTAGCGAATTATGAATTTGCAAAGCTTGATGAATGTCAATGTCCTGTTATAACAAGCGAATGGATTACAGAAATTGACTATCATATTGTTCATGATTATGTGTTGATGGGAAGAGATTACAGCAGAAGGGTTCTTCCTTCAGTAAATGGGGGATTCACTTACCTATGCTAATTTGGAGGAGAGGTAAGATAATGGGAGCGGGAGGCAGTTTAATAGGGTTGTGCCCAGGGCTCTCAGTCTTGTCTGGAAAGGGCAAATTCCTCTGTCGAGGGTTACGGGGCAATCCACATGTGTGGCTGCAAGAGGTTCTATTTTGAGATACAGTCAGCCGCCCCCTTTCTGTGGTGTTCTGTCTGTATTCTAAGAGTCCAGGCTTCAGTTGATGAAATAAGGCCTTTGGCAAGGAATGCTTAACCTTGAGACCCCACAGTGTCCTGAAAGAGAAGCAAAAGGTATGGAACTGGCCCCTCTGTGGTATTTTAACTTCCTCATTCTGATCAGGAATCTGTTGACCAGAATTGAATGTAATGATTGACTGTGACCTAACTAGAGTCTTGTCAAGGGTCAGCATCTTTTCTGTGAGTTGATTATGATTCCTCCATTAATGAAGCCAAGCATCCATTTGTTTTACTCAAACCAGTTTATGTTTTCTCTCCTTTAATGATTGGTACACATTGTCCCCCATTGCTGATGTCCTGCTCTCTGTATCTGTGCCATTCAAATATATTCCCTTTTGACACTGCTTCTCTCAAAATGCACCAACTTACTGTGTGTTCTAAAGAAGAGACATATTCCACTCAAAATATTATCTCTCGCTCCACACATTCTACCACCTGAAAAACAGAACAGTACAGCACCGGAATAATCGGCCACTATGTCTGTGCGGATCATGATGCCATTCCAAAACTAATTCAACTGCCTGTACATGGTCCATATCCTGCCAACCATGCCTGATTATGTGCCCGCCCAAATGCCTCTAAAAAGGTTGTGATTTTTTTTCTGCTTTTCCCATCTCTCAGGAAAGTACAT
>NW_026868932.1:0-5897 GCF_020745735.1 Hemiscyllium ocellatum
TCACGCCTTCGAGGGGGGACTGTCCTCTGAGTTCAGGCCGAATTTGGCGAATTTCCTAAGTCGGGAAGTGGTCCAAACGGGGATGGGAGAGAACCTGACAGCTCATACCGACTTTGGGGCTTCCACGCCGGGTAGCTCAGCCGGATTTGATCCGGCGGTTCTACCGACTGTCACGCCTTCGAGGGGGGACTGTCCTCAGAGTTCAGGCCGAATTTGCTGAATTTCCTAAGTCGGGAAATGGCCCAAACGGGGATGGGAGTGAACTGACAGCTCATACCGACTTTGATGCTTCGGGGCCGGGTAGCACAGTCGGATTTGACCCGGCGATTCTGCCGAATTCCACGCCTTCGAGGGGGGCCTGCCCTCTGAGTTCAGGCCGAATTTGGTGAATTTCCTATGTTGGGAAGTGGCCCAAACGGGGATGGGAGTGGACCTGACTGCTCATACCGACTTTGGGGCTTCCAAGCCGGGTAGCACAGCCGGATTTGATCCGGCGGTTCTGCCGACTGTCTCGCCTTCGAGGGGGGCCTGCCCTCCTCTAAGTTCGGGCCGAATTTGGTGATTTCCTAAGTCGGGAAGTGGTCCAAACGGGGATGGGAGTGAACCTGACAGCTCATACCGACTTTGGGGCTTCCAAGACGGGTAGCTCAGCCGGATTTGATCCGGCGGTTCCGCCGACTGTCACGCCTTCGAGGGGGGACTGTTGTCTAAGTTCAGGCCGAATTTGGTGAATTTCCTAAGTCGGGACGTGGTCCAAACGGGGTTGGGAGTGAACCTAACTGCTCATACCGACTTTGAGGCTTCGGGGCCGGGTAGCACAGTCGTATTTGTCCCGGCGGTTCTGCCGAATGCCTGGCCTTCGAGGGGGGCCTGCCCTCTGAGTTCAGGCCGAATTTGGTGAATTTCCTATGTCGGGAAGTGGTCCAAATGGTGATGGGGTTGAATCTGACAGCTCATACCGACCTTGAGGCTTCCAAGCCGGCTGGCCCGGCCGGATTTGACCCGGCGGTTAGAAAATTTTTCAGTCAGTACAAATCAGTAACCACTGACACTTAGAATATTTTTGAAGCAGTACAAATCAGTAACCACTGACACTTAGAATATTTTTCAGTCAGTACAAATCAGTAACCAGCGACACTTAAAATATTTTTTAGTCAGTACAAATCAGTAACCAGCGACACTTAGAATATTTTTGAGTCAGTAGAAGTCAGTAACCAAGTGCATTTTTGAATTGGTTACTGATTTCTCCGTTGAAGTTGGGGCTGCGGTTGGCTTCAGTTAGTGGTGGGGGCTTAATTTTCCGCCGAGCGGAGCGTGTCCCGGTAGTGTCTCCGAGGAAGTGGTACCTTTTGAAGGGGGTGTTTCTGAATTTGGGCCCTTTTTGAGTGGCATTGCCGGATGGGTTTTGTCTTGAAGGCTTCCAAATCGGGTAGCTCAGCCGGATTTGATCCGGCGGTTCTACCGACTGTCACGCCTTCGAGGGGGGACTGTTGTATAAGTTCAGGCCGAATTTGGCGAATTTCCTAAGTCGGGAAGTGGCCCAAACTGGGATGGGACTGAACCTGACTGCTCATACCGACTTTGGGGCTTCCAAGCCGGGTAGCTCAGCCGGATTTGATCCGGCGGTTCTGCCGACTTCACGCCTTCGAGGGGGGCCTGTCCTATGAGTTCAGGCCGAATTTGGCGAATTTCCTAAGTCGGGAAGTGGTCCAAACGGGGATGGGAGTGAACCTGACAGCTCATACCGACTTTGGGGCTTCCAAGCCGGGTAGCTCAGCCGGATTTGATCCGGCGGTTCTACCGACTGTCACGCCTTCGAGGGGGGACTGTTGTATAAGTTCAGGCCGAATTTGGCGAATTTCCTAAGTCGGGAAGTGGTCCAAACGGGGATGGGAGTGAACCTGACAGCTCATACCGACTTTGAGGCTTCGGGAGCGGGTAGCTCAGCCGGATTTGACCCGGCGATTCTGCCGACTGTCACGCCTTCGAGGGGGGACTGTCCTCTGAGTTCAGGCCGAATTTGGTGAATTTCCTAAGTCGGGAAGTGGTCCAAACGGGGATGGGAGTGAACCTGACAGCTCATACCGACTTTGAGGCTTCCAAGCCGGGTAACTCAGCCGGATTTGATCCGGCGATTCTGCCGACTCCCACGCCTTCGAGGGGGGACTGTCGTATGAGTTCAGGCCGAATTTGGCGAATTTCCTAAGTCGGGAAGTGGTCCAAACGGGGATGGGAGTGAACCTGACTGCTCATACCGACTTTGAGGCTTCGGGGCGGGGTAGCTCAGCCGGATTTGACCCGGCGGTTCTGCCGACTGCACGCCTTCGAGGGGGCCTGCCCTCTGAGTTCAGGCCGAATTTGGTGAATTTCCTATGTTGGGAAGTGGTCCAAACGGGGATGGGAGTGAACCTGACAGCTCATACCGACTTGAGGCTTCGGAGCCGGGTAGCTCAGCCGGATTTGATCCGGCGGTTCTTCCGACTGTCACGCCTTCGAGGGGGGACTTTTGTATAAGTTCAGGCCGAATTTGGCGAATTTCCTAAGTCGGGAAGTGGTCCAAACGGGGATGGGAGTGAACCTGACAGCTCATACCGACTTTGAGGCTTCGGGTGCGGGTAGCTCAGCCGGATTTGATCCGGCGGTTCTGCCGACTTCACGCCTTCGAGCGGGGACTGTCCTCTGAGTTCAGGCCGAATTTGGTGAATTTCCTAAGTCGGGAAGTGGTCCAAACGGGGATGGGAGTGCACCAGACAGCTCATACCGACTTTGAGGCTTCGATGCCGGGTAGCTCAGCCGGATCTGACCCGGCGGTTCTACCGACTGTGACGCCTTCGAGGGGGGACTGTCCTCTGAGTTCAGGCCGAATTTGGTGAATTTCCTAAGTCGGGAAATGGTCCAAACGGGGATGGGAGTGAACCTGACAGCTCATACCGACTTTGAGGCTTCGAGGCCGGGTAGCTCAGCCGGATTTGACCCGGCGTTTCTGCCGACTGTCACGCCTTCGAGGGGGGACTGTTCTCTGAGTTCAGGCCGAATTTGGTGAATTTCCTAAGTCGGGAAGTGGTCCAAACGGGGATGGGAGTGAACCTGACAGCTCATACCGACTTGGGGGCTTCCAAGCCGGGTAGCTCAGCCGGATTTGATCCGGCGGTTCTACCGACTGTCACGCCTTCGAGGGGGGACTGTCCTCTGAGTTCAGGCCGAATATGGCGAATTTCCTAAGTCGGGAAGTGGTCCAAACGGGGATGGGAGTGAACCTGACAGCTCATACCGACTTTGGGGCTTCCGGGCCGGGTAGCTCAGCCGGATATGACCCGGCGATTCTGACGACTTCCACGCCTTCGAGGGGGACTGTCCTCTGAGTTCAGGCCGAAGTTGGTGAATTTCCTAAGTCGGGAATGGCCCAAACTGGGATGGGACTGAACCTGACTGCTCATACCGACTTTGTGGCTTCGGGGCCGGGTAGCACAGTCGGATTTGACCCGGCGGTTCTGCCGAATGCCCGCCTTCGAGGGGGGACTGTCTCTGAGTTCAGGCCGAATTTGGTGAATTTCCTAAGTCGGGAAGTGGTCCAAACGGGGATGGGAGTGGACCTGACAGCTCATACCGACTTTGGGGCTTCCAAGCCGGGTAGCTCAGCCGGATTTGATCCGGCGGTCCGCCGACTGTCACGCCTTCGAGGGGGGACTCTCCTCTAAGTTCGGGCCGAATTTGGTGAATTTCCTAAGTCGGGAAGTGGTCCAAACGGGGATGGGAGTGAACCTGACAGCTCATACCGACTTTGGGGCTTCCAAGACGGGTAGCTCAGCCGGATTTGATCCGGCGTTTCCGCCGACTGTCACGCCTTCGAGGGGGGACTGTTGTATAAGTTCAGGCCGAATTTGGTGAATTTCCTAAGTCGGGACGTGGTCCAAACGGGGTTGGGAGTGAACCTAACTGCTCATACCGACTTTGAGGCTTCGGGGCCGGGTAGCACAGTCGTATTTGTCCCGGCGGTTCTGCCGAATGCCTGGCCTTCGAGGGGGGCCTGCCCTCTGAGTTCAGGCCGAATTTGGTGAATTTCCTATGTCGGGAAGTGGTCCAAATGGTGATGGGGTTGAATCTGACAGCTCATACCGACCTTGAGGCTTCCAAGCCGGCTGGCCCGGCCGGATTTGACCCGGCGGTTAGAAAATTTTTCAGTCAGTACAAATCAGTAACCACTGACACTTAGAATATTTTTGAAGCAGTACAAATCAGTAACCCTGACACTTAGAATATTTTTCAGTCAGTACAATTCAGTAACCAGCGACACTTAAAATATTTTTTAGTCAGTACAAATCAGTAACAGCGACACTTAGAATATTTTTGAGTCAGTAGAAGTCAGTAACCAAGTGCATTTTTGAATTGGTTACTGATTTCTCCGTTGAAGTTGGGGCTGCGGTTGGCTTCAGTTAGTGGTGGGGGCTTAATTTTCGCCGAGCGGAGCGTGTCCCGGTAGTGTCTCCGAGGAAGTGGTACCTTTTGAAGGGGGGTGTTTCTGAATTTGGGCCCTTTTTGAGTGGCATTGCCGGATGGGTTTTGTCTTGAAGGCTTCCAAATCGGGTAGCTCAGCCGGATTTGACCCGGCGGTTCTACCGACTGTCACGCCTTCGAGGGGGGACTGTTGTATAAGTTCAGGCCGAATTTGGCGAATTTCCTAAGTCGGGAAATGGCCCAAACTGGGATGGGACTGAACCTGACTGCTCATACCGACTTTGAGGCTTCGGGTGCGGGTAGCTCAGCCGGATTTGATCCGGCGGTTCTGCCGACTTCTACGCCTTCGAGGGGGGCCTGTCCTCTGAGTTCAGGCCGAATTTGGTGAATTTCCTAAGTCGGGAAGTGGTCCAAACGGGGATGGGAGTGAACCTGACAGCTCATACCGACTTTGGGGCTTCCAAGCCGGGTAGCTCAGCCGGATTTGATCCGGCGGTTCTACCGACTGTCACGCCTTCGAGGGGGGACTGTTGTATAAGTTCAGGCCGAATTTGGCGAATTTCCTAAGTCGGGAAGTGGTCCAAACGGGGATGGGAGTGAACCTGACAGCTCATACCGACTTTGAGGCTTCGGGTGCGGGTAGCTCAGCCGGATTTGACCCGGCGATTCTGCCGACTTCCACGCCTTCGAGCGGGGACTGTCCTCTGAGTTCAGGCCGAATTTGGTTAATTTCCTAAGTCGGGAAGTGGTCCAAACGGGGATGGGAGTGCACCTGACAGCTCATACCGACTTTGAGGCTTCCAAGCCGGGTAACCCAGCCGGATCTGACCCGGCGATTCCGCCGACTGTCACGCCTTCGAGGGGGGACTGTCCTCTGAGTTCCGGCCGAATTTGGTGAATTTCCTAAGTCGGGAAGTGGTCCAAACGGGGATGGGAGTGAACCTGACAGCTCTTACCGACTTTGGTGCTTCCAAGCCGGGTAGCTCAGCCGGATTTGATCCGGCGATTCCGCCGACTGTCACGCATTCGAGGGGGGACTGTCCTCTGAGTTCAGGCCGAATTTGGCGAATTTCCTAAGTCGGGGAAGTGGTCCAAACGTGGATGGGAGTGAACCTGACTGCTCATACCGACTTTGAGGCTTCGGGGCCGGGTAGCACAGTCGGATTTGATCCGGCGGTTCTACCGACTGGCCTTCGAGGGGGGCCTGTTGTATAAGTTCAGGCCGAATTTGGCGAATTTCCTAAGTCGGGAAGTGGTCCAAACTGGGATGGGAGTGGACCTGACAGCTCATACCGACTTTGGGGCTTCGGGTGCGGGTAGCTCAGCCGGATTTGATCCGGCGGTTCCGCCGACTGTCACGCATTCGAGCGGGGACTCTCCTCTGAGTTCTGGCCGAATTTGGTTAATTTCCTAAGTCGGGAAGTGGTCCAAACGGGGATGGG
>NW_026868933.1:0-5805 GCF_020745735.1 Hemiscyllium ocellatum
AAAAATATTCTAAGTGTCGCTGGTTACTGATTTGTACTGACTGAAAAATATTCTAAGTGTCGCTGGTTACTGATTTGTACTGCTTCAAAAATATTCCAAGTGTCAGTGGTTACTGATTTGTACTGCTTCAAAAAGTGTCAGTGGTTACTGATTTGTACTGCTTCAAAAATATTCTAAGTGTCAGTGGTTACTGATTTGTACTGCTTCAAAAATATTCTAAGTGTCGCTGGTTACTGATTTGTACTGATCAAAAATATTCTAAGTGTCAGTGGTTACTGATTTGTACTGATTCAAAAATATTCAAGTGTCGCTGGTTACTGATTTGTACTGCTTCAAAAATATTCCAAGTGTCTGGTTACTGATTTGTACTGCTTCAAAAATTTCTAAGTGTCAGTGGTTACTGATTTGTACTGATTCAAAAATATTCTAAGTGTCAGTGGTTACTGATTTGTACTGATTCAAAAATATTCTAAGTGTCGCTGGTTACTGATTTGTACTGCTTCAAAAATATTCTAAGTGTCAGTGGTTACTGATTTGTACTGACTGAAAAATATTCTAAGTGTCGCTGGTTACTGATTTGTACTGATTCAAAAATATTCCAAGTGTCAGTGGTTACTGATTTGTACTGCTTCAAAAATATTCCAAGTGTTGCTGGTTACTGATTTGTACTGCTTCAAAAATTTCTAAGTGTCAGTGGTTACTGATTTGTACTGATTCAAAAATATTCTAAGTGTCGCTGGTTACTGATTTGTACTGCTTCAAAAATATTCTAAGTGTCAGTGGTTACTGATTTGTACTGACTGAAAAATATTCTAAGTGTCGCTGGTTACTGATTTGTACTGCTTCAAAAATATTCTAAGTGTCGTGGTTACTGATTTGTACTGCTTCAAAAATATTCTAAGTGTCGCTGGTTACTGATTTGTACTGATTCAAAAATATTCTAAGTGTCAGTGGTTACTGATTTGTACTGATTCAAAAATATTCTAAGTGTCGCTGGTTACTGATTTGTACTGCTTCAAAAATATTCTAAGTGTCAGTGGTTACTGATTTGTACTGACTGAAAAATATTCTAAGTGTCGCTGGTTACTGATTTGTACTGATTCAAAAATATTCTAAGTGTCAGTGGTTACTGATTTGTACTGCTTCAAAAATATTCAAGTGTCGCTGGTTACTGATTTGTACTGCTTCAAAAATATTCTAAGTGTCAGTGGTTACTGATTTGTACTGATTCAAAAATATTCTAAGTGTCGCTGGTTACTGATTTGTACTGCTTCAAAAATATTCTAAGTGTCAGTGGTTACTGATTTGTACTGACTGAAAAATATTCTAAGTGTCGCTGGTTACTGATTTGTACTGCTTCAAAAATATTCTAAGTGTCGTGGTTACTGATTTGTACTGCTTCAAAAATATTCTAAGTGTCAGTGGTTACTGATTTGTACTGACTGAAAAATATTCTAAGTGTCGCTGGTTACTGATTTGTACTGATTCAAAAATATTCCAAGTGTCAGTGGTTACTGATTTGTACTGCTTCAAAAATATTCTAAGTGTGCTGGTTACTGATTTGTACTGCTTCAAAAATATTCTAAGTGTCAGTGGTTACTGATTTGTACTGATTCAAAAATATTCTAAGTGTCGCTGGTTACTGATTTGTACTGCTTCAAAAATATTCCAAGTGTCAGTGGTTACTGATTTGTACTGACTGAAAAATATTCCAAGTGTCGCTGGTTACTGATTTGTACTGCTTCAAAAATATTCTAAGTGTCGCTGGTTACTGATTTGTACTGCTTCAAAAATATTCTAAGTGTCAGTGGTTACTGATTTGTACTGACTCAAAAATATTCTAAGTGTCGCTGGTTACTGATTTGTACTGCTTCAAAAATATTCTAAGTGTCGCTGGTTACTGATTTGTACTGACTCAAAAATATTCTAAGTGTCGCTGGTTACTGATTTGTACTGCTTCAAAAATATTCCAAGTGTCGTGGTTACTGATTTGTACTGACTCAAAAATATTCTAAGTGTCGCTGGTTACTGATTTGTACTGCTTCAAAAATATTCTAAGTGTCAGTGGTTACTGATTTGTACTGACTGAAAAATATTCTAAGTGTCGCTGGTTACTGATTTGTACTGACTGAAAAATATTCTAAGTGTCGCTGGTTACTGATTTGTACTGCTTCAAAAATATTCCAAGTGTCAGTGGTTACTGATTTGTACTGCTTCAAAAAGTGTCAGTGGTTACTGATTTGTACTGCTTCAAAAATATTCTAAGTGTCAGTGGTTACTGATTTGTACTGCTTCAAAAATATTCTAAGTGTCGCTGGTTACTGATTTGTACTGATTCAAAAATATTCTAAGTGTCAGTGGTTACTGATTTGTACTGATTCAAAAATATTCCAAGTGTCAGTGGTTACTGATTTGTACTGCTTCAAAAATATTCTAAGTGTCGCTGGTTACTGATTTGTACTGCTTCAAAAATATTCTAAGTGTCAGTGGTTACTGATTTGTACTGATTCAAAAATATTCTAAGTGTCAGTGGTTACTGATTTGTACTGATTCAAAAATATTCTAAGTGTCAGTGGTTACTGATTTGTACTGCTTCAAAAATATTCTAAGTGTCGCTGGTTACTGATTTGTACTGCTTCAAAAATTTCTAAGTGTCAGTGGTTACTGATTTGTACTGCTTCAAAAATATTCTAAGTGTCGCTGGTTACTGATTTGTACTGATTCAAAAATATTCAAGTGTCAGTGGTTACTGATTTGTACTGACTCAAAAATATTCTAAGTGTCGCTGGTTACTGATTTGTACTGCTTCAAAAATATTCTAAGTGTCGTGGTTACTGATTTGTACTGATTCAAAAATATTCTAAGTGTCAGTGGTTACTGATTTGTACTGATTCAAAAATATTCTAAGTGTCGCTGGTTACTGATTTGTACTGCTTCAAAAATATTCTAAGTGTCAGTGGTTACTGATTTGTACTGACTCAAAAATATTCTAAGTGTCGCTGGTTACTGATTTGTACTGATTCAAAAATATTCCAAGTGTCAGTGGTTACTGATTTGTACTGCTTCAAAAATATTCAAGTGTCGCTGGTTACTGATTTGTACTGCTTCAAAAATATTCTAAGTGTCAGTGGTTACTGATTTGTACTGATTCAAAAATATTCTAAGTGTCGCTGGTTACTGATTTGTACTGCTTCAAAAATATTCTAAGTGTCAGTGGTTACTGATTTGTACTGACTCAAAAATATTCTAAGTGTCGCTGGTTACTGATTTGTACTGCTTCAAAAATATTCTAAGTGTCGCTGGTTACTGATTTGTACTGACTCAAAAATATTCTAAGTGTCGTGGTTACTGATTTGTACTGCTTCAAAAATATTCTAAGTGTCGCTGGTTACTGATTTGTACTGACTCAAAAATATTCTAAGTGTCGCTGGTTACTGATTTGTACTGACTCAAAAATATTCTAAGTGTCGCTGGTTACTGATTTGTACTGCTTCAAAAATATTCTAAGTGTCAGTGGTTACTGATTTGTACTGACTCAAAAATATTCTAAGTGTCGCTGGTTACTGATTTGTACTGACTCAAAAATATTCTAAGTGTCGCTGGTTACTGATTTGTACTGCTTCAAAAATATTCCAAGTGTCAGTGGTTACTGATTTGTACTGCTTCAAAAAAGTGTCAGTGGTTACTGATTTGTACTGCTTCAAAAATATTCTAAGTGTCAGTGGTTACTGATTTGTACTGCTTCAAAAATATTCTAAGTGTCGCTGGTTACTGATTTGTACTGATTCAAAAATATTCTAAGTGTCGTGGTTACTGATTTGTACTGATTCAAAAATATTCAAGTGTCAGTGGTTACTGATTTGTACTGCTTCAAAAATATTCTAAGTGTTGCTGGTTACTGATTTGTACTGCTTCAAAAATATTCTAAGTGTCAGTGGTTACTGATTTGTACTGATTCAAAAATATTCTAAGTGTCAGTGGTTACTGATTTGTACTGATTCAAAAATATTCTAAGTGTCGCTGTTACTGATTTGTACTGCTTCAAAAATATTCTAAGTGTCAGTGGTTACTGATTTGTACTGACTGAAAAATATTCTAAGTGTCGCTGGTTACTGATTTGTACTGATTCAAAAATATTCCAAGTGTCAGTGGTTACTGATTTGTACTGCTTCAAAAATATTCCAAGTGTTGCTGGTTACTGATTTGTACTGCTTCAAAAATTTTCTAAGTGTCAGTGGTTACTGATTTGTACTGATTCAAAAATATTCTAAGTGTCGCTGGTTACTGATTTGTACTGCTTCAAAAATATTCAAGTGTCAGTGGTTACTGATTTGTACTGACTGAAAAATATTCAAGTGTCGCTGGTTACTGATTTGTACTGCTTCAAAAATATTCTAAGTGTCAGTGGTTACTGATTTGTACTGCTTCAAAAATATTCTAAGTGTCGCTGGTTACTGATTTGTACTGATTCAAAAATATTCTAAGTGTCAGTGGTTACTGATTTGTACTGATTCAAAAATATTCTAAGTGTCGCTGGTTACTGATTTGTACTGCTTCAAAAATATTCTAAGTGTCAGTGGTTACTGATTTGTACTGACTGAAAAATATTCTAAGTGTCGCTGGTTACTGATTTGTACTGATTCAAAAATATTCCAAGTGTCAGTGGTTACTGATTTGTACTGCTTCAAAAATATTCCAAGTGTTGCTGGTTACTGATTTGTACTGCTTCAAAAATATTCTAAGTGTCAGTGGTTACTGATTTGTACTGATTCAAAAATATTCTAAGTGTCGCTGGTTACTGATTTGTACTGATTCAAAAATATTCCAAGTGTCAGTGGTTACTGATTTGTACTGACTGAAAAATATTCCAAGTGTCGCTGGTTACTGATTTGTACTGCTTCAAAAATATTCTAAGTGTCAGTGGTTACTGATTTGTACTGCTTCAAAAATATTCTAAGTGTCAGTGGTTACTGATTTGTACTGACTCAAAAATATTCTAAGTGTCGCTGGTTACTGATTTGTACTGCTTCAAAAATATTCTAAGTGTCGTGGTTACTGATTTGTACTGACTCAAAAATATTCTAAGTGTCGCTGGTTACTGATTTGTACTGCTTCAAAAATATTCCAAGTGTCGCTGGTTACTGATTTGTACTGACTCAAAAATATTCTAAGTGTCGCTGGTTACTGATTTGTACTGCTTCAAAAATATTCTAAGTGTCAGTGGTTACTGATTTGTACTGACTCAAAAATATTCTAAGTGTCGCTGGTTACTGATTTGTACTGACTGAAAAATATTCTAAGTGTCGCTGGTTACTGATTTGTACTGCTTCAAAAATATTCCAAGTGTCAGTGGTTACTGATTTGTACTGCTTCAAAAAGTGTCAGTGGTTACTGATTTGTACTGCTTCAAAAATATTCTAAGTGTCAGTGGTTACTGATTTGTACTGCTTCAAAAATATTCTAAGTGTCGCTGGTTACTGATTTGTACTGATTCAAAAATATTCTAAGTGTCAGTGGTTACTGATTTGTACTGATTCAAAAATATTCCAAGTGTCAGTGGTTACTGATTTGTACTGCTTCAAAAATATTCCAAGTGTCGCTGGTTACTGATTTGTACTGCTTCAAAAATATTCTAAGTGTCAGTGGTTACTGATTTGTACTGATTCAAAAATATTCTAAGTGTCAGTGGTTACTGATTTGTACTGATTCAAAAATATTCTAAGTGTCAGTGGTTACTGATTTGTACTGATTCAAAAATATTCTAAGTGTCAGTGGTTACTGATTTGTACTGCTTCAAAAATATTC
>NW_026868934.1:0-5779 GCF_020745735.1 Hemiscyllium ocellatum
TTGAAGCAGTACAAATCATAAACCACTGACACTTATAATATTTTTTAGTCAGTACAAATCATTAACCAGCGACACTTAGAATATTTTTGAGTCAGTAGAAGTCAGTAACCAAGTGCATTTTTGAATTGGTTACTGATTCTCCGTTGAAGTTGGGGCTGCGGTTGGCTTCAGTTAGTGGTGGGGGCTTAATTTTCGCCGAGCGGAGCGTGTCCCGGTAGTGTCTCCGAGGAAGTGGTACCTTTTGAAGGGGGGTGTTTCTGAATTTGGGCCCTTTTTGAGTGGCATTGCCGGATGGGTTTTGTCTTGAAGGCTTCCAAATCGGTAGCTCAGCCGGATTTGACCCGCGGTTCTACCGACTGTCACGCCTTCAGGGGGGACTGTTGTATAAGTTCAGGCCGAATTTGCGAATTTCCTAAGTCGGGAAATGGCCCAAACTGGGATGGGACTGAACCTGACTGCTCATACCGACTTTGAGGCTTCGGGGCCGGGTAGCTCAGCCGGATTTGATCCGGCGGTTCTGCCGACTTCTACGCCTTCGAGGGGGCCTGTCCTCTGAGTTCAGGCCGAATTTGGTGAATTTCCTAAGTCGGGAAGTGGTCCAAACGGGGATGGGAGTGAACCTGACAGCTCATACCGACTTTGGGGCTTCCAAGCCGGGTAGCTCAGCCGGATTTGATCCGGCGGTTCTACCGACTGTCACGCCTTCGAGGGGGGACTGTTGTATAAGTTCAGGCCGAATTTGGCGAATTTCCTAAGTCGGGAAGTGGTCCAAACGGGGATGGGAGTGAACCTGACAGCTCATACCGACTATGGGGCTTCCAAGCCGGGTACCTCAGCCGGATTTGATCCGGCGGTCCTACCGACTGTCACGCCTTCGAGGGGGGACGGTTGTATAAGTTCAGGCCGAATTGGCGAATTTCCTAAGTCGCGAAGTGGTCCAAACGGGGATTGGAGTGAACCTGACAGCTCATACCGACTTTGAGGCTTCGGGTGCGGGTAGCTCAGCCGGATTTGACCCGGCGATTCTGCCGACATCCACGCCTTCGAGCGGGGACTGTCGTCTGAGTTCAGGCCGAATTTGGTGAATTTCCTTAGTCGGGAAGTGGTCCAAACGGGGATGGGAGTGCACCTGACAGCTCATACCGACTTTGAGGATTCCAAGCCGGGTAACCCAGCCGGATCTGACCCGGCGATTCGGCCGACTGTCACGCCTTCGAGGGGGGGACTGTCCTCTGAGTTCCGGCCGGATTTGGTGAATTTCCTAAGTCGGGAAGTGGTCCAAACGGGGATGGGAGTGAACCTGACAGCTCATACCGACTTTTGGGCTTCGGGGCCGGGTAGCTCAGCCGGATTTGACCCGGCGATTCTGCCGACTTACACGCCTTCGAGGGGGGGCTGTCCTCTGAGTTCAGGCCGAATTTTGTGAATTTCCTAAGTCGGGAAATGGCCCAAACTGGGATGGGACTGAACCTGACTGCTCATACCCGACTTTGAGGCTTCGGGGCCGGGTAGCACAGTCGGATTTGACCCGGCGGTTCTGCCGAATGCCTGGCCTTCGAGGGCGGCCTGCCCTCTGAGTTCAGGCCGAATTTGGTGAATTTCCTATGTTGGGAAGTGGTCCAAACGGTGATGGGAGTGGACCTGACAGCTCATACCGACTTTGGGGCTTCCAAGACGGGTAGCTCAGCCGGATTTGATCCGGCGGTTCCGACGACTGTCACGCCTTCGAGGGGGGACTCTCCTCTAAGTTCGGGACGAATTTGGTGAATTTCCTAAGTCGGGAAGTGGTCCAAACGGGGATGGGAGTGAACCTGACAGCTCATACCGACTTTGGGGCTTCCAAGACGGGTAGCTCAGCCGGATTTGATCCGGCGGTTCCGCCGACTGTCACGCCTTCGAGGGGGGACTGTTGTCTAAGTTCAGGCCGAATTTGGTGAATTTCCTAAGTCGGGACGTGGTCCAAACGGGTTGGGAGTGAACCTAACTGCTCATACCGACTTTGAGGCTTCGGGGCCGGGTAGCACAGTCGTATTTGTCCCGGCGGTTCTGCCGAATGCCTGGCCTTCGAGGGGGGCCTGCCCTCTGAGTTCAGGCCGAATTTGGTGAATTTCCTATGTCGGGAAGTGGTCCAAATGGTGATGGGGTTGAATCTGACAGCTCATACCGACCTTGAGGCTTCCAAGCCGGCTGGCCCGGCCGGATTTGACCCGGCGGTTAGAAAATTTTTCAGTCAGTACAAATCAGTAACCACTGACACTTAGAATATTTTTGAAGCGGTACAAATCAGTAACCACTGACACTTGAATATTTTTCAGTCAGGACAAATCAGTAACCAGCGACACTGAAAATATTTTTTAGTCAGTACAAATCATTAACCAGCGACACTTAGAATATTTTTAAGTCAGTAGAAGTCAGTAACCAAGTGCATTTTTGTTTTGGTTACTGATTTCTCCGTTGAAGTTGGGGCTGCGGTTGGCTTCAGTTAGTGGTGGGGGCTAATTTTCGCCGAGCGGAGCGTGTCCCGGTAGTGTCTCCTAGGAAGTGGTACCTTTTGAAGGGGGTGTTTCTGAATTTGGGCCGTTTTTGAGTGGCATTGCCGGATGGGTTTTGTCGTGAAGGCTTCCAAATCGGGTAGCTCAGCCGGATTTGACCCGGCGGTTCTACCGACTGTCACGCCTTCGAGGGGGGACTGTCGTATGAGTTCAGGCCGAATTTGGCGAATTTCCTAAGTCGGGAAATGGCCCAAACTGGGATGGGACTGAACCTGACTGCTCATACCGACTTTGAGGCTTCGGGGGCGGGTAGCTCAGCCGGATTTGATCCGGCGTTTCTGCCGACTTCTACGCCTTCGAGGGGGGCCTGTCCTCTGAGTTCAGGCCGAATTTGGTGAATTTCCTAAGTCGGGAAGTGGTCCAAACGGGGATGGGAGTGAACCTGACTGCTCATACCGACTTTGGGGCTTCCAAGCCGGGTAGCTCAGCCGGATTTGATCCGGCGGTTCTACCGACTGTCACGCCTTCGAGGGGGGCCTGTTGTATAAGTTCAGGCCGAATTTGGCGAATTTCCTAAGTCGGGAAGTGGTCCAAACGGGGATGGGAGTGAACCTGACAGCTCATACCGACTTTGGGGCTTCCAAGCCGGGTAGCTCAGCCGGATTTGATCCGGCGGTTCTACCGACTGTCACGCCTTCGAGGGGGGACTGTTGTATAAGTTCAGGCCGAATTTGGCGAATTTCCTAAGTCGGGAAGTGGTCCAAACGGGGATGGGAGTGAACCTGACAGCTCATACCGACTTTGGGGCTTCCATGCCGGGTAGCTCAGCCGGATTTGATCCGGCGATTCTGCCGACTGTCCACGCCTTCGAGGGGGGACTGTCCTCTGAGTTCAGGCCGAATTTGGCGAATTTCCTAAGTCGGAAAGTGGTCCAAACGGGGGATGGGAGTGAACCTGACTGCTCATACCGACTTTGAGGCTTCGGGGCCGGGTAGCTCAGCCGGATTTGATCCGGCGATTCTGCCGACTTCTACGCCTTCGAGGGGGTCCTGTCCTCTGAGTTCAGGCCGAATTTGCTGAATTTCCTAAGTCGGGAAGTGGCCCAAACTGGGATGGGACTGAACCTGACTGCTCATACCGACTTTGAGGCTTCGGGGCCGGGTAGCACAGTCGGATTTGATCCGGCGGTTCTACCGACTGCCACGCCTTCGAGGGGGGACTGTTGTATAAGTTCAGGCCGAATTTGGCGAATTTCCTATGTCGGGAAGTGGTCCAAACGGGGATGGGAGTGGACCTGACAGCTCATACCGACTTTGGGGCTTCCAAGCCGGGTAGCTCAGCCGGATTTGATCCGGCGGTTCCGCCGACTGTCACGCCTTCGAGGGGGGACTCTCCTCTAGTTCGGGCCGAATTTGGTGAATTTCCTAAGTCGGGAAGTGGTCCAAACGGGGAGGGGAGTGAACCTGACAGCTCATACCGACTTTGGGGCTTCCAAGACGGGTAGCTCAGCCGGATTTGATCCGGCGGTTCCGCCGACTGTCACGCCTTCGAGGGGGGACTGTTGTCTAAGTTCGGGCCGAATTTGGTGAATTTCCTAAGTCGGGACGTGGTCCAAACGGGGTTGGGAGTGAACCTAACTGCTCATACCGACTTTGAGGCTTCGGGGCCGGGTAGCACAGTCGTATTTGTCCCGGCGTTTCTGCCGAATGCCTGGCCTTCGAGGGGGGCCTGCCCTCTGAGTTCAGGCCGAATTTGGTGAATTTCCTATGTCGGGAAGTGGTCCAAATGGTGATGGGGTTGAATCTGACAGCTCATACCGACCTTGAGGCTTCCAAGCCGGCTGGCCCGGCCGGATTTGACCCGGCGGTTAGAAAATTTTTCAGTCAGTACAAATCAGTAACCACTGACACTTAGAATATTTTTGAAGCAGTACAAATCAGTAACCACTGACACTTAGAATATTTTTCAGTCAGTACAAATCAGTAACCAGCGACACTTAAAATATTTTTTAGTCAGTACAAATCAGTAACCAGCGACACTTAGAATATTTTTGAGTCAGTAGAAGTCAGTAACCAAGTGCATTTTTGAATTGGTTACTGATTTCTCCGTTGAAGTTGGGGCTGCGGTTGGCTTCAGTTAGTGGTGGGGGCTTAATTTTCGCCGAGCGGAGCGTGTCCCGGTAGTGTCTCCGAGGAAGTGGTACCTTTTGAAGGGGGTGTTTCTGAATTTGGGCCCTTTTTGAGTGGCATTGCCGGATGGGTTTTGTCTTGAAGGCTTCCAAATCGGGTAGCTCAGCCGGATTTGACCCGGCGGTTCTACCGACTGTCACGCCTTCGAGGGGGGACTGTTGTATAAGTTCAGGCCGAATTTGGCGAATTTCCTAAGTCGGGAAATGGCCCAAACTGGGATGGGACTGAACCTGACTGCTCATACCGACTTTGAGGCTTCGGGGCCGGGTAGCTCAGCCGGATTTGATCCGGCGGTTCTGCCGACTTCTACGCCTTCGAGGGGGGCCTGTCCTCTGAGTTCAGGCCGAATTTGGTGAATTTCCTAAGTCGGGAAGTGGTCCAAACGGGGATGGGAGTGAACCTGACAGCTCATACCGACTTTGGGGCTTCCAAGCCGGGTAGCTCAGCCGGATTTGATCCGGCGGTTCTACCGACTGTCACGCCTTCGAGGGGGGACTGTTGTATAAGTTCAGGCCGAATTTGGCGAATTTCCTAAGTCGGGAAGTGGTCCAAACGGGGATGGGAGTGAACCTGACAGCTCATACCGACTTTGGGGCTTCCAGTCCGGGTAGCTCAGCCGGATTTGATCCGGCGGTTCTACCGCCTGTCACGCCTTCGAGGGGGGCACTGTTGTATAAGTTCAGGCCGAATTTGGCGAATTTCCTAAGTCGGGAAGTGGTCCAAACGGGGATGGGAGTGAACCTGACAGCTCATACCGACTTTGGGGCTTCCAAGCCGGGTAGCTCAGCCGGATGTGATCCGGCGGTTCTACCGACTGTCACGCCTTCGAGGGGGGACTGTCTCTGAGTTCAGGCCGAATTTGGCGAATTTCCTAAGTCGGGAAGTGGTCCAAACGGGGATGGGAGTGCACCTGACAGCTCATACCGACTTTGAGGCTTCCAAGCCGGGTAACCCAGCCGGATTTGACCCGGCGATTCTGCCGACTGTCACGCCTTCGAGGGGGGGACTGTCCTCTGAGTTCCGGCCGAATTTGGTGAATTTCCTAAGTCGGGAAGTGGTCCAAACGGGGATGGGAGTAACCTGACAGCTCTTACCGAC
>NW_026868935.1:0-5771 GCF_020745735.1 Hemiscyllium ocellatum
GGTTACTGATTTGTACTGCTTCAAAAATATTCTAAGTGTCAGTGGTTACTGATTTGTACTGACTGAAAAATTTTCTAACCGCCGGGTCAAATCCGGCCGGGCCAGCCGGCTTGGAAGCCTCAAGGTCGGTATGAGCTGTCAGATTCAACCCCATCACCATTGGACCACTTCCCGACATAGGAAATTCACCAAAATTCGGCCTGAACTCAGAGGGCAGGGCCCCCTCGAAGGCCAGGCATTCGGCAGAACCGCCGGGACAAATCCGACTGTGCTACCCGGCCCCGAAGCCTCAAAGTCGGTATGAGCAGTTAGGTTCACTCCCAACCCCGTTTGGACCACGTCCCGACTTAGGAAATTCACCAAATTCGGCCTGAACTTAGACGACAGTCCCCCCTCGAAGGCGTGACAGTCGGCGGAACCGCCGGATCAAATCCGGCTGAGCTACCCGTCTTGGAAGCCCCAAAGTCGGTATGAGCTGTCAGGTTCACTCCCATCCCCGTTTGGGCCACTTCCCGACTTAGGAAATTCACCAAATTCGGCCTGAACTCAGAGACAGTCCCCCCTCGAAGGCGTGACAGTCGGCGGAACCGCCGGATCAAATCCGGCTGAGCTACCCGGCTTGGAAGCCCCAAAGTCGGTAAGAGCTGTCAGGTCCACTCCCATCCCCGTTTGGACCACTTCCCGACTTAGGAAATTCACCAAATTCGGCCGGAACTCAGAGGGCAGGCCCCCCTCGAAGGCCTGACAGTCGGCGGAACCGCCGGATCAAATCCGGCTGAGCTACCCGGCCCCGAAGCCCCAAAGTCGGTATGAGCTGTCAGGTTCACTCCCATCCCCGTTTGACCACTTCCCGACATAGGAAATTCACCAAATTCGGCATGAACTCAGAGGACAGTCCCCCCCTCGAAGGCCAGGCATTCGGCAGCACCGCCGGGTCAAATCCGACTGTGCTACCCGCCCCCGAAGCCTCAAAGTCGGTATGAGCAGTCAGGTTCAGTCCCATCCCCGTTTGGACCACTTCCCGACTTAGGAAATTCACCAAATTCGGCCTGAACTCAGAGGACAGTCCCCCCCTCGAAGGCGTGACAGTCGGCAGAATCGCCGGGTCAGATCCGGCTGAGCTACCCGCCCCCGAAGCCTCAAAGTCGGTATGAGCTGTCAGGTTCACTCCCATCCCCGTTTGGACCACTTCCCGACTTAGGAAATTAACCAAATTCGGCCTGAACTCAGAGGACAGTCCCCCTCGAAGGCGTGGACAGTCGGCAGAATCGCCGGGTCAAATCCGGCTGAGCTACCCGGCTTGAAGCCTCAAAGTCGGTATGAGCTGTCAGGTTCACTCCCATCCCCGTTTGGACCACTTCCCGACTTAGGAAATTCGCCAAATTCGGCCTGAACTTATACAACAGTCCCCCCTCGAAGGCGTGACAGTCGGTAGAACCGCCGGATCAAATCCGGCTGAGCTACCCGGCTTGGAAGCCCCAAAGTCGGTATGAGCTGTCAGGTCCACTCCCATCCCCGTTTGGACCAATTCCCAACATAGGAAATTCACCAAATTCGGCCTGAACTCAGAGGGCAGGCCCCCCCTCGAAGGCGTGAAGTCGGCAGAACCGCCGGATCAAATCCGGCTGAGCTACCCGGCTTGAAGCCTCAAAGTCGGTATGAGCTGTCAGGTTCACTCCCATCCCCGTTTGGACCACTTCCCGACTTAGGAAATTCACCAAATTCGGCCAGAACTCAGAGGACAGACCCCCCTCGAAGGCGTGGAAGTCGGCTGAACCGCCGGTTCAAATCCGGCTGAGCTACCGGGCTTGGAAGCCCCAAAGTCGGTATGAGCTGTCAGGTTCACTCCCATCCCTTTGGACCACTTCCCGACATAGGATATTCACCAAATTCGGCCTGAACTCAGAGGCCAGTCCCCCCTCGAAGGCCAGGCATTCGGCTGAACCGCCGGATCAAATCCGGCTGGGCTACCCGGCTTGGAAGCCCCAAAGTCGGTATGAGCTGTCAGGTTCACTCCCATCCCCGTTTGGTCCACTTCCCGACTTAGGAAATTTCACCAAATTCGGCCTGAACTCAGAGGACAGTCCCACCTCGAAGGCGTGACAGTCGGCAGAATCGCCGGGTCAAATCCGGCTGAGCTACCCGGCTTGGAAGCCTCAAAGTCGGTATGAGCTGTCAGGTTCACTCCCATCCCCGTTTGACCACTTCCCGACTTAGGAAATTCACCAGATTCGGCCTGAACTCAGAGGACAGGCCCCCCTCGAAGGCGTGGAAGTCGGCAGAATCGCCGGGTCAAATCCGGCTGAGCTACCCGGCCCCGAAGCCGCAAAGTCGGTATGAGCTGTCAGGTTCACTCCCTCCCCGTTTGGACCACTTCCCGACTTAGGAAATTCGCCAAATTCGGCCTGAACTTATACAACAGTCCCCCCTCGAAGGCGTGACAGTCGGTAGAACCGCCGGATCAAATCCGGCTGAGCTACCCGGCTTGGAAGCCCCAAAGTCGGTATGAGCTGTCAGGTTCACTCCCATCCCTCGTTTGGACCACTTCCCGACTTAGGAAATTCAGCCAAATTCGGCCTGAACTTAGAGGACAGTCCCCTCTCGAAGGCGTGACAGTCGGCGGAACCGCCGGATCAAATCCGGCTGAGCTACCCGGCTTGGAAGCCCCAAAGTCGGTATGAGCTGTCAGGTACACTCCCATCCCCGTTTGGACCACTTCCCAACATAGGAAAGTCACCAAATTCGGCCTGAACTCAGAGGGCAGGGCCCCCTCGAAGGCCAGGCATTCGGCAGAACCGCCGGGTCAAATCCGACTGTGCTACCCGTCCCCGAATCCTCAAAGTCGGTATGAGCAGTCAGGTTCAGTCCCATCCCAGTTTGGGCCATTTCCCGACTTAGGAAATTCACCAAATTCGGCCTGAACTCAGAGGACAGCCCCCCCTCGAAGGCGTGGAAGTCGGCAGAATCGCCGGGTCAAATCCGGCTGAGCTACCCGGCTGCGAAGCCTCAAAGTCGGTATCAGCTGTCAGGTTCACTCCCATCCCAGTTTGGACCACTTCCAGACATAGGAAATTCACCAAATTCGGCCGGAACTCAGAGGACAGTCCCCGCTCGAAGGCGTGACAGTCGGCGGAATCGCCGGTCAGATCCGGCTGGGTTACCCGGCTTGGAAGCCTCAAAGTCGGTATGAGCTGTCAGGTGCACTCCCATCCCCGTTTGGACCACTTCCCGACGTAGGAAATTCACCAAATTCGGCCTGATCTCAGAGGACAGTCCCAGCTCGAAGGCGTGGAAGTCGGCAGAATCTCCGGGTCAAATCCGGCTGAGCTACCCGCACCCGAAGCCACAAAGTCGGTATGAGCTGACAGGTTCACTCCCATCCCCGTTTGGACCACTTCCCGACTTAGGAAATTCGCCAAATTCGGCCTGAACTTATACAACAGTCCCCCCTCGAAGGCGTGACAGTCGGTAGAACCGCCGGATCAAATCCGGCTGAGCTAACCCGGCTTGGAAGCCCCAAAGTCGGTATGAGCTGTCAGGTTCACTCCCATCCCCGTTTGGACCACTTCCCGACTTAGGAAATTCACCAAATTCGGCCTGAACTCAGAGGACAGGCCCCCCTCGAAGGCGTAGAAGTCGGCAGAACCGCCGGATCAAATCCGGCTGAGCTACCCGGCCCCGAAGCCTCAAAGTCGGTATGAGCAGTCAGGTTCAGTCCCATCCCAGTTTGGGCCATTTCCCGACTTAGGAAATTCGCCAAATTCGGCCTGAACTTATACAACAGTCCCCCCTCGAAGGCGTGACAGTCGGTAGAACCGCCGGGTCAAATCCGGCTGAGCTACCCGATTTGGAAGCCTTCAAGACAAAACCCATCCGGCAATGCCACTCAAAAAGGGCCCAAATTCAGAAACACCCCCTTCAAAAGGTACCACTTCCTCGGAGACACTACCGGGACACGCTCCGCTCGGCGAAAATTAAGCCCCCACCACTAACTGAAGCCAACCGCAGCCCCAATTCAACGGAGAAATCAGTAACCATTTCAAAAATGCACTTGGTTACTGACTTCTACTGACTCAAAAATAGTCTAAGTGTCGCTGGTTACTGATTTGTCCTGACTAAAAAATATTTTAAGTGTCGCTGGTTACAGATTTGTACTGACTGAAAAATATTCTAAGTGTCAGTGGTTACTGATTTGTACTGCTTCAAAAATATTCTAAGTGTCAGTGGTTACTGATTTGTACTGACTGAAAAATTTTCTAACCGCCGGGTCAAATCCGGCCGGGCCAGCCGGCTTGGAAGCCTCAAGGTCGGTATGAGCTGTCAGATTCAACCCCATTACCATTTGGACCACTTCCCGACCTAGGAAATTCACCAAATTCGGCCTGACTCAGAGGGCAGGCCCCCCTCGAAGGCCAGGCATTCGGCAGAACCGCCGGGACAAATACGACTGTGCTACCCGGCCCCGAAGCCTCAAAGTCGGTATGAGCAGTTAGGTTCACTCCCAACCCCGTTTGGACCACGTCCCGACTTAGGAAATTCACCAAATTCGGCCTGAACTTAGACAACAGTCCCCCCTCGAAGGCGTGACAGTCGGCGGAACCGCCGGATCAAATCCGGCTGAGCTACCCGTCTTGGAAGCCCCAAAGTCGGTATGAGCTGTCAGGTTCACTCCCATCCCCGTTTGGACCACTTCCCGACTTAGGAAATTCACCAAATTCGGCCCGAACTTAGAGGAGAGTCCCCCCTCGAAGGCGTGACAGTCGGCGGAACCGCCGGATCAAATCCGGCTGAGCTACCCGGCTTGGAAGCCCCAAGTCGGTATGAGCTGTCAGGTCCACTCCCATCCCCGTTTGGACCACTTCCCAACATAGGAAATTCACCAAATTCGGCCTGAACTCAGAGGACAGGCCCCCCTCGAAGGCGTGGCATTCGGCAGAACCGCCGGGTCAAATCCGGCTGAGCTACCCGGCCCCGAAGCCTCAAAGTCGGTATGAGCTGTCAGGTTCACTCCCATCCCCGTTTGGACCATTTCCCGACTTAGGAAATTCACCAAATTCGGCCTGAACTCAGAGGACAGTCCCCCCTCGAAGGCGTGAAGTCGGCAGAACCGCCGGGTCAAATCCGGCTGAGCTACCCGGCCCCGAAGCCTCAAAGTCGGTATGAGCTGTCAGGTTCACTCCCATCCCCGTTTGGACCACTTCCCGACTTAGGAAATTCACCAAATTCGGCCGGAACTCAGAGGACAGTCCCCCCTCGAAGGCGTGACAGTCGGCGGAACCCCCGGTCAAATCCGGCTGAGCTACCCGGCTTGAAGCCTCAAAGTCGGTATGAGCTGTCAGGTTCACTCCCATCCCCGTTTGGACCACTTCCCGACTTAGGAAATTCACCAAATTCGGCCTGAACTCAGAGGACAGTCCCCCCTCGAAGGCGTGGAAGTCGGCAGAATCGCCGGGTCAAATCCGGCTGAGCTACCCGCACCCGAAGCCTCAAAGTCGGTATGAGCTGTCAGGTTCACTCCCATCCCCGTTTGGACCACTTCCCGACTTAGGAAATTCACCAAATTCGGCCTGAACTCAGAGGACAGTCCCCCTCGAAGGCGTGACAGTCGGAGAACCGCCGGGTCAAATCCGGCTGAGCTACCCGGCTTGGAAGCCCCCAAGTCGGTATGAGCTGTCAGGTTCACTCCCATCCCCGTTTGGACCACTTCCCGACTTAGGAAATTCGCCAAATTCGGCCTGAACTTATAGAACACCCCCCCTCGAAGGCGTGAC
>NW_026868936.1:0-5722 GCF_020745735.1 Hemiscyllium ocellatum
GCACTGTCGGAGGGTCAGTGCTGAGGGAGTGCCGCACTGTCGGAGGGTCAGTGCTGAGGGAGGGGGCACTGTCGGAGGGTCAGTGCTGAGGGAGGGGGCACTGTCGGAGGGTCAGTGCTGAGGGAGTGCCGCACTGTCGGAGGGTCAGTGCTGAGGGAGTGGGCACTGTCGGAGGGTCAGTGCTGAGGGAGGGGGCACTGTCGGAGGGTCAGTGCTGAGGGAGGGGGCACTGTCGGAGGGTCAGTGCTGAGGGAGTGCCGCACTGTCGGAGGGTCAGTGCTGAGGGAGGGGGCACTGTCGGAGGGTCAGTGCTGAGGGAGGGGGCACTGTCGGAGGGTCAGTGCTGAGGGAGGGGCACTGTCGGAGGGTCAGTGCTGAGGGAGTGGGCACTGTCGGAGGGTCAGTGCTGAGGGAGGGGGCACTGTCGGAGGGTCAGTGCTGAGGGAGGAGGGCACTGTCGGAGGGTCAGTGCTGAGGGAGTGGGCACTGTCGGAGGGTCAGTGCTGAGGGAGTGGGCACTGTCGGAGGGTCAGTGCTGAGGGAGGGGCACTGTCGGAGGGTCAGTGCTGAGGGAGGGGGCACTGTCGGAGGGTCAGTGCTGAGGGAGTGGGCACTGTCGGAGGGTCAGTGCTGAGGGAGTGCCGCACTGTCGGAGGGTCAGTGCTGAGGGAGGGGGCACTGTCGGAGGGTCAGTGCTGAGGGAGTGCCGCACTGTCGGAGGGTCAGTGCTGAGGGAGTGGGCACTGTCGGAGGGTCAGTGCTGAGGGAGTGGGCACTGTCGGAGGGTCAGTGCTGAGGGAGTGGGCACTGTCGGAGGGTCAGTGCTGAGGGAGGGGGCACTGTCGGAGGGTCAGTGCTGAGGGAGTGCCGCACTGTCGGAGGGTCAGTGCTGAGGGAGGGGGCACTGTCGGAGGGTCAGTGCTGAGGGAGGGGGCACTGTCGGAGGGTCAGTGCTGAGGGAGTGCCGCACTGTCGGAGGGTCAGTGCTGAGGGAGTGGGCACTGTCGGAGGGTCAGTGCTGAGGGAGGGGGCACTGTCGGAGGGTCAGTGCTGAGGGAGGGGGCACTGTCGGAGGGTCAGTGCTGAGGGAGTGGGCACTGTCGGAGGGTCAGTGCTGAGGGAGTGCCGCACTGTCGGAGGGTCAGTGCTGAGGGAGGGGGCACTGTCGGAGGGTCAGTGCTGAGGGAGGGGGCACTGTCGGAGGGTCAGTGCTGAGGGAGTGCCGCACTGTCGGAGGGTCAGTGCTGAGGGAGGGGGCACTGTCGGAGGGTCAGTGCTGAGGGAGGGGGCACTGTCGGAGGGTCAGTGCTGAGGGAGGGGGCACTGTCGGAGGGTCAGTGCTGAGGGAGTGCCGCACTGTCGGAGGGTCAGTGCTGAGGGAGGGGCACTGTCGGAGGGTCAGTGCTGAGGGAGGGGGCACTGTCGGAGGGTCAGTGCTGAGGGAGGGGGCACTGTCGGAGGGTCAGTGCTGAGGGAGTGCCGCACTGTCGGAGGGTCAGTGCTGAGGGAGGGGCACTGTCGGAGGGTCAGTGCTGAGGGAGTGCCGCACTGTCGGAGGGTCAGTGCTGAGGGAGTGGGCACTGTCGGAGGGTCAGTGCTGAGGGAGGGGGCACTGTCGGAGGGTCAGTGCTGAGGGAGGGGGCACTGTCGGAGGGTCAGTGCTGAGGGAGGGGGCACTGTCGGAGGGTCAGTGCTGAGGGAGTGCCGCACTGTCGGAGGGTCAGTGCTGAGGGAGGGGCACTGTCGGAGGGTCAGTGCTGAGGGAGGGGGCACTGTCGGAGGGTCAGTGCTGAGGGAGTGCCGCACTGTCGGAGGGTCAGTGCTGAGGGAGTGGGCACCTGTCGGAGGGTCAGTGCTGAGGGAGGGGGCACTGTCGGAGGGTCAGTGCTGAGGGAGGGGCACTGTCGGAGGGTCAGTGCTGAGGGAGGGGGCACTGTCGGAGGGTCAGTGCTGAGGGAGTGGGCACTGTCGGAGGTCAGTGCTGAGGGAGTGGGCACTGTCGGAGGGTCAGTGCTGAGGGAGGGGCACTGTCGGAGGGTCAGTGCTGAGGGAGTGGCACTGTCGGAGGGTCAGTGCTGAGGGAGTGGGGCACTGTCGGAGGGTCAGTGCTGAGGGAGGGGGGCACTGTCGGAGGGTCAGTGCTGAGGGAGTGGGGCACTGTCGGAGGGTCAGTGCTGAGGGAGGGGCACTGTCGGAGGGTCAGTGCTGAGGGAGGGGCACTGTCGGAGGGTCAGTGCTGAGGGAGTGGGGGCACTGTCGGAGGGTCAGTGCTGAGGGAGAGCGGCACTGTCGGAGGGTCAGTGCTGAGGGAGTGGGCACTGTCGGAGGGTCAGTGCTGAGGGAGGGGGCACTGTCGGAGGTCAGTGCTGAGGGAGGGGCACTGTCGGAGGGTCAGTGCTGAGGGAGGGGCACTGTCGGAGGGTCAGTGCTGAGGGAGTGCCGCACTGTCGGAGGGTCAGTGCTGAGGGAGTGGGCACTGTCGGAGGGTCAGTGCTGAGGGAGCGGGCACTGTCGGAGGGTCAGTGCTGAGGGAGGGGCACTGTCGGAGGGTCAGTGCTGAGGGAGGCCGCACTGTCGGAGGGTCAGTGCTGAGGGAGTGGGCACTGTCGGAGGTCAGTGCTGAGGGAGTGGGCACTGTCGGAGGGTCAGTGCTGAGGGAGGGGCACTGTCGGAGGGTCAGTGCTGAGGGAGGGCGCACTGTCGGAGGGTCAGTGCTGAGGGAGGGCACTGTCGGAGGGTCAGTGCTGAGGGAGTGGGCACTGTCGGAGGGTCAGTGCTGAGGGAGGGGGCACTGTCGGAGGGTCAGTGCTGAGGGAGGGGGCACTGTCGGAGGGTCAGTGCTGAGGGAGTGCCGCACTGTCGGAGGGTCAGTGCTGAGGGAGTGGGCACTGTCGGAGGGTCAGTGCTGAGGGAGGGGGCACTGTCGGAGGGTCAGTGCTGAGGGAGGGGGCGCACTGTCGGAGGGTCAGTGCTGAGGGAGTGGGCACTGTCGGAGGTCAGTGCTGAGGGAGTGGGCACTGTCGGAGGGTCAGTGCTGAGGGAGTGCCGCACTGTCGGAGGGTCAGTGCTGAGGGAGTGCCGCACTGTCGGAGGGTCAGTGCTGAGGGAGTGGGCACTGTCGGAGGGTCAGTGCTGAGGGAGTGGGCACTGTCGGAGGGTCAGTGCTGAGGGAGTGGGCACTGTCGGAGGGTCAGTGCTGAGGGAGTGGGCACTGTCGGAGGGTCAGTGCTGAGGGAGGGGCACTGTCGGAGGGTCAGTGCTGAGGGAGTGCCGCACTGTCGGAGGGTCAGTGCTGAGGAGCGGGCACTGTCGGAGGGTCAGTGCTGAGGGAGTGGGCACTGTCGGAGGGTCAGTGCTGAGGGAGTGCCGCACTGTCGGAGGGTCAGTGCTGAGGGAGTGCCGCACTGTCGGAGGGTCAGTGCTGAGGGAGGGGGCACTGTCGGAGGGTCAGTGCTGAGGGAGTGGGCACTGTCGGAGGGTCAGTGCTGAGGGAGTGGGCACTGTCGGAGGGTCAGTGCTGAGGGAGGGGCACTGTCGGAGGGTCAGTGCTGAGGGAGGGGGCACTGTCGGAGGGTCAGTGCTGAGGGAGGGGCACTGTCGGAGGGTCAGTGCTGAGGGAGGGGCACTGTCGGAGGGTCAGTGCTGAGGGAGGGGCACTGTCGGAGGGTCAGTGCTGAGGGAGGGGCACTGTCGGAGGGTCAGTGCTGAGGGAGGCCGCACTGTCGGAGGGTCAGTGCTGAGGGAGTGGGCACTGTCGGAGGGTCAGTGCTGAGGGAGGGGGCACTGTCGAAGGGTCAGTGCTGAGGGAGGGGGCACTGTCGGAGGGTCAGTGCTGAGGGAGGGGCACTGTCGGAGGGTCAGTGCTGAGGGAGGCCGCACTGTCGGAGGGTCAGTGCTGAGGGAGGGGGCACTGTCGGAGGGTCAGTGCTGAGGGAGGGCACTGTCGGAGGGTCAGTGCTGAGGGAGGCCGCACTGTCGGAGGGTCAGTGCTGAGGGAGTGGGCACTGTCGGAGGGTCAGTGCTGAGGGAGGGGGCACTGTCGGAGGGTCAGTGCTGAGGGAGGGGGCGCACTGTCGGAGGGTCAGTGCTGAGGGAGGGGCACTGTCGGAGGGTCAGTGCTGAGGGAGGCCGCACTGTCGGAGGGTCAGTGCTGAGGGAGTGGGCACTGTCGGAGGGTCAGTGCTGAGGGAGGGGGCACTGTCGGAGGGTCAGTGCTGAGGGAGTGGGCACTGTCGAGGGGTCAGTGCTGAGGGAGGGGGCACTGTCGGAGGGTCAGTGCTGAGGGAGTGCCGCACTGTCGGAGGGTCAGTGCTGAGGGAGGGGGCACTGTCGGAGGGTCAGTGCTGAGGGAGGGGGCACTGTCGGAGGTCAGTGCTGAGGGAGGCCGCACTGTCGGAGGGTCAGTGCTGAGGGAGTGGGCACTGTCGGAGGGTCAGTGCTGAGGGAGTGGGCACTGTCGGAGGGTCAGTGCTGAGGGAGGGGCACTGTCGGAGGGTCAGTGCTGAGGGAGGGGGCACTGTCGGAGGGTCAGTGCTGAGGGAGTGGGCACTGTCGGAGGGTCAGTGCTGAGGGAGTGGGCACTGTCGGAGGGTCAGTGCTGAGGGAGTGCCGCACTGTCGGAGGGTCAGTGCTGAGGGAGTGGGCACTGTCGGAGGGTCAGTGCTGAGGGAGGGCACTGTCGGAGGGTCAGTGCTGAGGGAGTGGGCACTGTCGGAGGGTCAGTGCTGAGGGAGTGGGCACTGTCGGAGGGTCAGTGCTGAGGGAGTGGGGCACTGTCGGAGGGTCAGTGCTGAGGGAGTGGGCACTGTCGGAGGGTCAGTGCTGAGGGAGTGGGCACTGTCGGAGGGTCAGTGCTGAGGGAGTGCCGCACTGTCGGAGGGTCAGTGCTGAGGGAGTGGGCACTGTCGGAGGGTCAGTGCTGAGGAGTGGGCACTGTCGGAGGGTCAGTGCTGAGGGAGTGGGCACTGTCGGAGGGTCAGTGCTGAGGGAGTGGGCACTGTCGGAGGGTCAGTGCTGAGGGAGTGGGCACTGTCGGAGGGTCAGTGCTGAGGGAGTGCGCACTGTCGGAGGTCAGTGCTGAGGGAGTGGCACTGTCGGAGGGTCAGTGCTGAGGGAGTGGCACTGTCGGAGGGTCAGTGCTGAGGGAGTGGGGCACTGTCGGAGGGTCAGTGCTGAGGGAGTGGCACTGTCGGAGGGTCAGTGCTGAGGGAGTGGGCACTGTCGGAGGGTCAGTGCTGAGGGAGTGGGCACTGTCGGAGGGTCAGTGCTGAGGGAGTGGGCACTGTCGGAGGGTCAGTGCTGAGGGAGGCCGCACTGTCGGAGGGTCAGTGCTGAGGGAGTGGGCACTGTCGGAGGGTCAGTGCTGAGGGAGGGGCACTGTCGGAGGGTCAGTGCTGAGGGAGTGCCGCACTGTCGGAGGGTCAGTGCTGAGGGAGTGGGCACTGTCGGAGGGTCAGTGCTGAGGGAGGGGCACTGTCGGAGGGTCAGTGCTGAGGGAGTGGGCGCACTGTCGAGGGTCAGTGCTGAGGGAGGGGCACTGTCGGAGGGTCAGTGCTGAGGGAGTGCCGCACTGTCGGAGGGTCAGTGCTGAGGGAGTGGGCACTGTCGGAGGGTCAGTGCTGAGGGAGGGCACTGTCGGAGGGTCAGTGCTGAGGGAGTGGGCACTGTCGGAGGGTCAGTGCTGAGGGAGGGGCACTGTCGGAGGGTCAGTGCTGAGGGAGTG
>NW_026868937.1:0-5743 GCF_020745735.1 Hemiscyllium ocellatum
TGGGCCACTTCCCGACTTAGGAAACTTCACCAAATTCGGCCTGAACTCAGAGGAAAGCCCCCCCTCGAAGGCGTGAAGTCGGCAGAACCGCCGGATCAAATCCGGCTGAGCTACCCGCCCCGAAGCCCCAAAGTCGGTAAGAGCTGTCAGGTTCACTCCCATCCCGTTTGGACCACTTCCCGACTTAGGAAATTCACCAAATTCGGCCGAACTCAGAGGACAGTCCCCCCTCGAAGGCGTGACAGTCGGCGGAATCGCCGGGTCAAATCCGGCTGAGCTACCCGGCTTGGAAGCCTCAAAGTCGGTATGAGCTGTCAGGTTCACTCCCATCCCCGTTTGGACCACTTCCCGACATAGGAAATTCACCAAATTCGGCCTGAACTCAGAGGACAGCCCCCCTCGAAGGCGTGGAAGTCGGCAGAATCGCCGGGTCAAATCCGGCTGAGCTACCCGCACCCGAAGCCTCAAAGTCGGTATGAGCTGTCAGGTTCACTCCCATCCCCGTTTGGACCACTTCCCGACTTAGGAAATTCACCAAATTCGGCCGGAACTCAGAGGACAGTCCCCCCCTCGAAGGCGTGACAGTCGGCGGAACCGCCGGGTCAGATCCGGCTGGGATACCCGGCTTGGAAGCCTCAAAGTCGGTATGAGCTGTCAGGTGCACTCCCATCCCCGTTTGGACCACGTCCCGACTTAGGAAATTAACCAAATTCGGCCTGAACTCAGAGAACAGTCCCCGCTCGAAGGCGTGGAAGTCGGCAGAACCGCCGGATCAAATCCGGCTGAGCTACCCGCACCCGAAGCCTCAAAGTCGGTATGAGCTGTCAGGTTCACTCCCATCCCCGTTTGGACCACTTCCCGACTTAGGAAATTCGCCAAATTCGGCCTGAACTTATACAACAGTCCCCCCTCGAAGGCGTGACAGTCGGTAGAACCGCCGGATCAAATCCGGCTGAGCTACCCGGCGGAAGCCCCAAAGTCGGTATGAGCAGTCAGGTTCACTCCCATCCACGTTTGGACCACTTCCCGACTTAGGAAATTCGCCAAATTCGGCCTGAACTTATACAACAGGCCCCCCTCGAAGGCGTGACAGTCGGTAGAACCGCCCGATCAAATCCGGCTGAGCTACCCTGCCCCGAAGCCTCAAAGGCGGTATGAGCTGTCAGGATCACTCCCATCCCCGTTTGGACCACTTCCCGACTTAGGAAATTCGCCAAATTCGGCCTGAACTCAGACGACAGTCCCCCCTCGAAGGCGTGAAGTCGGCAGAACCGCCGGATCAAATCCGGCTGAGCTACCCGGCCTGAAGCCTCAAAGTCGGTATGAGCTGTCAGGTTCACTCCCATCCCCGTTTGGCCCACTTCCCGACTTAGGAAATTCGCCAAATTCGGCCTGAACTTATACAACAGTCCCCCCTCGAAGGCGTGACAGTCGGTAGAACCGCCGGATCAAATCCGGCTGAGCTACCCGGCTTGGAAGCCCCAAAGCGGTATGAGCTGTCAGGTTCACTCCCATCCCCGTTTGGACCACTTCCCGACTTAGGAAATTCACCAAATTCGGCCTGAACTCAGAGGACAGGCCCCCCTCGAAGGCGTAGAAGTCGGCAGAACCGCCGGATCAAATCCGGCTGAGCTACCCGGCCCCGAAGCCTCAAAGTCGGTATGAGCAGTCAGGTTCAGTCCCATCCCAGTTTGGGCCATTTCCCGACTTAGGAAATTCGCCAAATTCGGCCTGAACTTATACAACAGTCCCCCCTCGAAGGCGTGACAGTCGGTAGAACCGCCGGGTCAAATCCGGCTGAGCTACCCGATTTGGAAGCCTTCAAGACAAAACCCATCCGGCAATGCCACTCAAAAAGGGCCCAAATTCAGAAACACCCCCTTCAAAAGGTACCACTTCCTCGGAGACACTACCGGGACACGCTCCGCTCGGCGAAAATTAAGCCCCCCACCACTAACTGAAGCCAACCGCAGCCCCAACTTCAACGGAGAAATCAGTAACCAATTCAAAAATGCACTTGGTTACTGACTTCTACTGACTCAAAAATATTCTAAGTGTCGCTGGGTTACTGATTTGTACTGACTAAAAAATATTTTAAGTGTCGCTGGTTACTGATTTGTACTGACTTCAAAAATATTCTAAGTGTCAGTGGTTACTGATTTGTACTGACTGAAAAATTTTCTAACCGCCGGGTCAAATCCGGCCGGGCCAGCCGGCTTGGAAGCCTCAAGGTCGGTATGAGCTGTCAGGTTCACACCCATCACCATTTGGACCACTTCCCGACATAGGAAATTCACCAAATTCGGCCTGAACTCAGAGGGCAGGCCCCCCTCGAAGGCCAGGCATTCGGCAGAACCACCGGGACAAATACGACTGTGCTACCCGGCCCCGAAGCCTCAAAGTCGGTATGAGCAGTTAGGTTCACTCCCAACCCCGTTTGGACCACGTCCCGACTTAGGAAATTCACCAAATTCGGCCTGAACTTAGACAACAGTCCCCCCTCGAAGGCGTGACAGTCGGCGGAACCGCCGGATCAAATCCCGGCTGAGCTACCCGGCTTGGAAGCCCCATAGTCGGTATGAGCTGTCAGGTTCACTCCCATCCCCGTTTGGACCACTTCCCGTCTTAGGAAATTCACCAAAATCGGCCTGAACTCAGAGGACAGTCCCCACTCGAAGGCGTGACAGTCGGCGGAACCGCCGGATCAAATCCGGCTGAGCTACCCGGCTTAGAAGCCCCAAAGTCGGTATGAGCTGTCAGTCCACTCCCATCCCCGTTTGGTCCACTTCCCGACTTAGGAAATTCACAAAATTCGGCCTGAACTCAGAGGGCAGGCCCCCCTCGAAGGCCAGCATTCGGCAGAACCGCCGGGTCAAATCCGACTGTTCTACCCGGCCCCGAAGCCTCAAAGTCGGTATGAGCAGTCAGGTTCAGTCCCATCCCAGTTTGGGCCATTTCCGGACTTAGGAAATTCACCAAATTCGGCCTGAACTCAGAGGCCAGCCCCCCCTCGAAGGCGTGGACAGTCGGCAGAATCGCCGGGTCAAATCCGGCTGAGCTACCCGGCCCTCGAAGCCTCAAAGTCGGTATGAGCTGTCAGGTTCACTCCCATCCCCGTTTGGACCACTTCCCGACTTAGGAAATTCACCAAATTCGGCCTGAACTCAGAGGACAGTCCCCCCTCGAAGGCGTGACAGTCGGCAGAATCGCCGGGTCAAATCCGGCTGAGCTACCCGGCTCGGAAGCCTCAAAGTCGGTATGAGCTGTCAGGTGCACTCCCATCCCCGTTTGGACCACTTCCCGACTTAGGAAATTCGCCAAATTCGGCCTGAACTCAGAGGACAGTCCCCGCTCGAAGGCGTGAAGTCGGCAGAACCGCCGGATCAAATCCGGCTGAGCTACCCGCCCCCGAAGCCTCAAAGTCGGTATGAGCTGTCAGGTTCACTCCCATCCCAGTTTGGACCACTTCCCGACTTAGGAAATTCGCCAAATTCGGCCTGAACTTATACAACAGTCCCCCCTCGAAGGCGTGACAGTCGGTAGAACCGCCGGATCAAATCCGGCTGAGCTACCCGGCTTGGAAGCCCCAAAGTCGGTATGAGCTGTCAGGTTCACTCCCATCCCCGTTTGGACCACTTCCCGACTTAGGAAATTCGCCAAATTCGGCCTGAACTCAGAGAACAGGCCCCCCTCGAAGGCGTGACAGTCGGAGGAACCGCCGGATCAAATCCGGCTGAGCTACCCGGCTTGGAAGCCCCAAAGTCGGTATGAGCTGTCAGGTCCACTCCCATCCCCGTTTGGACCACTTCCCAACATAGGAAATTCACCAAATTCGGCCTGAACTCAGAGGCAGTCCCCCCTCGAAGGCGTGCAGTCGGCAGAACCGCCGGGTCAAATCCGACTGTGCTACCCGCCCCCGAAGCCTCAAAGTCGGTATGAGCAGTCAGGTTCAGTCCCATCCCAGTTTGGGCCATTTCCCGACTTAGGAAATTCACCAAATTCGGCCTGAACTCAGAGGACAGCCCCCCCTCGAAGGCGTGGAAGTCGGCAGAATCGCCGGGTCAAATCCGGCTGAGCTACCCGGCCCCGAAGCCTCAAAGTCGGTAAGAGCTGTCAGGTTCACTCCCATCCCCGTTTGGACCACTTCCCGACTTAGGAAATTCACCAAATTCGGCCGGAACTCAGAGGACAGTCCCCCCTCGAAGGCGTGACAGTCGGCGGAATCGCCGGATCAGATCCGGCTGGGTTACCCGGCTTGGAAGCCTCAAAGTCGGTATGAGCTGTCAGGTGCACTCCCATCCCCGTTTGGACCACTTCCCGACTTAGGAAATTAACCAAATTCGGCCTGAACTCAGAGGACAGTCCCCGCTCGAAGGCGTGAAGTCGGCAGAATCGCCGGGTCAAATCCGGCTGAGCTACCCGCACCCGAAGCCTCAAAGTCGGTATGAGCTGTCAGGTTCACTCCCATCCCCGTTTGGACCACTTCCCGACTTAGGAAATTCGCCAAATTCGGCCTGAACTTATACACAGTCCCCCCTCGAAGGCGTGACAGTCGGTAGAACCGCCGGATCAAATCCGGCTGAGCTACCCGGCTTGGAAGCCCCAAAGTCGGTATGAGCTGTCAGGTTCACTCCCATCCCCGTTTGGACCACTTCCCGACTTAGGAAATTCCCCAAATTCGGCCTGAACTTATACAACAGTCCCCCTCGAAGGCGTGACAGTCGGTAGAACCGCCGGATCAAATCCGGCTGAGCTACCCGGCTTGGAAGCCCCAAAGTCGGTATGAGCTGTCAGGTTCACTCCCATCCCCGTTTGGACCACTTCCCGACTTAGGAAATTCACCAAATTCGGCCTGAACTCAGAGGACAGTGCCCCCTCGAAGGCGTGAAGTCGGCAGAACCGCCGGATCAAATCCGGCTGAGCTACCCGGCCCCGAAGCCTCAATGTCGGTATGAGCAGTCAGGTTCAGTCCCATCCCCGTTTGGGCCACTTCCCGACTTAGGAAATTCACCAAATTCGGCCTGAGCTCAGAGGACAGCCCCCCCTCGAAGGCGTGACAGTCGGCAGAACCGCCGGGTCAAATCCGGCTGAGCTACCCGGCCCGGAAGCCTCAAAGTCGGTATGAGCTGTCAGGTTCACTCCCATCCCCGTTTGGACCACTTCCCGACTTAGGAAATTCACCAAATTCGGCCGGAACTCAGAGGACAGTCCCCCCTCGAAGGCGTGCCAGTCGGCAGAACCGCCGGATCAGATCCGGCTGGGCTACCCGGCTTGGAAGCCCCAAAGTCGGTATGAGCTGTCAGGTGCCTCCCATCCCCGTTTGGACCACTTCCCGACTTAGGAAATTCACCAAATTCGGCATGAACTCAGAGGACAGTCCCCGCTCGAAGGCGTGGCAGTCGGCAGAATCGCCGGTTAAATCCGGCTGAGCTACCCGGCCCCGAAGCCTCAAAGTCGGTATGAGCTGTCAGGTTCACTCCCATCCCCGTTTGGACCACTTCCCGACTTAGGAAATTCACCAAATTCGGCCTGAACTCAGAGGACAGTCCCCCCTCGAAGGCGTGGACAGTCGGCAGAATCGCCGGGTCAAATCCGGCTGAGCTACCCGGCCCCGAAGCCTCAAAGTCGTTATGAGCTGTCAGGTTCACTCCCATCCCCGTTTGACCACTTCCCGACTTAGGAAATTCACGAAATTCGGCCTGAACTCAGAGGACAGTCCCCCCTCGAAGGCGTGACAGTCGGC
>NW_026868938.1:0-5712 GCF_020745735.1 Hemiscyllium ocellatum
CTGTCCTCTGAGTTCAGGCCGAATTTGGTGACTTTCCTAAGTCGGGAAGTGGTCCAAACTGGGATGGGACTGAACCTGACTGCTCCTACCGACTTTGGGGCTTCCAAGCCGGGTAGCTCAGCCGGATGTGACCCGGCGGTTCTGCCGACTTCACGCCTTCGAGGGGGGCCAGTCCTCTGAGTTCAGGCCGAATTTGGTGAATTTCCTATGTTGGGAAGTGGTCCAAACGGGAATGGGAGTGAACCTGACAGCTCACATACCGACTTTGAGGCTTCCAAGCCGGGTAGCTCAGCCGGATTTGATCCGGCGGTTCAGCCGACTGTCACGCCTTCGAGGGGGGACTGTCCTCTGAGTTCAGGCCGAATTTGGAGAATTTCCTAAGTCGGGAAGTGGTCCAAACGGGGATGGGAGTGAACCTGACAGCTCATACCGACTTTGGGGCTTCCAAGCCGGGTAGCTCAGCCGGATTTGATCCGGCGGTTCTACCGACTGTCACGCCTTCGAGGGGGGGACTGTTGTATAAGTTCAGGCCGAATTTGGCGAATTTCCTAAGTCGGGAAGTGGTCCAAACGGGGATGGGAGTGAACCTGACAGCTCATACCGACTTTGAGGCTTCGGGTGCGGGTAGCTCAGCCGGATTTGACCCGGCGATTCTGCCGACTTCCACGCCTTCGAGCGGGGACTGTCCTCTGAGTTCAGGCCGAATTTGGTTAATTTCCTAAGTCGGGAAGTGGTCCAAACGGGGATGGGAGTGCACCTGACAGCTCATACCGACTTTGAGGCTTCCAAGCCGGGTAACCCAGCCGGATCTGACCCGGCGATTCCGCCGACTGTCACGCCTTCGAGGGGGGACTGTCCTCTGAGTTCCGGCCGAATTTGGTGAATTTCCTAAGTCGGGAAGTGGTCCAAACGGGGATGGGAGTGAACCTGACAGCTCTTACCGACTTTGAGGCTTCGGGGCCGGGTAGCTCAGCCGGATTTGACCCGGCGATTCTGCCGACTTCCACGCCTTCGAGGGGGGGCTGTCCTCTGAGTTCAGGCCGAATTTGGTGAATTTCCTAAGTCGGGAAATGGCCCAAACTGGGATGGGACTGAACCTGACTGCTCATACCGACTTTGAGGCTTCGGGGCCGGGTAGCACAGTCGGATTTGACCCGGCGGTTCTGCCGAATGCCTGGCCTTCGAGGGGGGCCTGCCCTCTGAGTTCAGGCCGAATTTGGTGAATTTCCTATGTTGGGAAGTGGTCCAAACGGGGATGGGAGTGGACCTGACAGCTCATACCGACTTTGGGGCTTCCAAGCCGGGTAGCTCAGCCGGATTTGATCCGGCGGTTCCGCCGACTGTCACGCCTTCGAGGGGGGACTCTCCTCTAAGTTCGGGCCGAATTTGGTGAATTTCCTAAGTCGGGAAGTGGTCCAAACGGGGATGGGAGTGAACCTGACAGCTCATACCGACTTTGGGGCTTCCAAGACGGGTAGCTCAGCCGGATTTGATCCGGCGGTTCCGCCGACTGTCACGCCTTCGAGGGGGGACTGTTGTCTAAGTTCAGGCCGAATTTGGTGAATTTCCTAAGTCGGGACGTGGTCCAAACGGGGTTGGGAGTGAACCTAACTGCTCATACCGACTTTGAGGCTTCGGGGCCGGGTAGCACAGTCGTATTTGTCCCGGCGGTTCTGCCGAATGCCTGGCCTTCGAGGGGGGCCTGCCCTCTGAGTTCAGGCCGAATTTGGTGAATTTCCTATGTCGGGAAGTGGTCCAAATGGTGATGGGGTTGAATCTGACAGCTCATACCGACCTTGAGGCTTCCAAGCCGGCTGGCCCGGCCGGATTTGACCCGGCGGTTAGAAAATTTTTCAGTCAGTACAAATCAGTAACCACTGACACTTAGAATATTTTTGAAGCAGTACAAATCAGTAATCACTGACACTTAGAATATTTTTCAGTCAGTACAAATCAGTAACCAGCGACACTTAAAATATTTTTTAGTCAGTACAAATCAGTAACCAGCGACACTTAGAATATTTTTGAGTCAGTAGAAGTCAGTAACCAAGTGCATTTTTGAATTGGTTACTGATTTCTCCGTTGAAGTTGGGGCTGCGGTTGGCTTCAGTTAGTGGTGGGGGCTTAATTTTCGCCGAGCGGAGCGTGTCCCGGTAGTGTCTCCGAGGAAGTGGTACCTTTTGAAGGGGGTGTTTCTGAATTTGGGCCCTTTTTGAGTGGCATTGCCGGATGGGTTTTGTCTTGAAGGCTTCCAAATCGGGTAGCTCAGCCGGATTTGACCCGGCGGTTCTACCGACTGTCACGCCTTCGAGGGGGGACTGTTGTATAAGTTCAGGCCGAATTTGGCGAATTTCCTAAGTCGGGAAATGGCCCAAACTGGGATGGGACTGAACCTGACTGCTCATACCGACTTTGAGGCTTCGGGGCCGGGTAGCTCAGCCGGATTTGATCCGGCGGTTCTGCCGACTTCTACGCCTTCGAGGGGGGCCTGTCCTCTGAGTTCAGGCCGAATTTTGGTGAATTTCCTAAGTCGGGAAGTGGTCCAAACGGGGATGGGAGTGAACCTGACAGCTCATACCGACTTTGGGGCTTCCAAGCCGGGTAGCTCAGCCGGATTTGATCCGGCGGTTCTACCGACTGTCACGCCTTCGAGGGGGGACTGTTGTATAAGTTCAGGCCGAATTTGGCGAATTTCCTAAGTCGGGAAGTGGTCCAAACGGGGATGGGAGTGAACCTGACAGCTCATACCGACTTTGGGGCTTCCAAGCCGGGTAGCTCAGCCGGATTTGATCCGGCGGTTCTACCGACTGTCACGCCTTCGAGGGGGGACTGTTGTATAAGTTCCAGGCCGAATTTGGCGAATTTCCTAAGTCGGGAAGTGGTCCAAACGGGGATGGGAGTGAACCTGACAGCTCATACCGACTTTGAGGCTTCGAGCCGGGTAGCTCAGCCGGATTTGATCCGGCGATTCTGCCGACTTCACGCCTTCGAGGGGGGACTGTCTCTGAGTTCAGGCCGAATTTGGCGAATTTCCTAAGTCGGGAAGTGGTCCAAACGGGGATGGGAGTGAACCTGACAGCTCATACCGACTTTGAGGCTTCCAAGCCGGGTAGCTCAGCCGGATTTGACCCGGCGTTTCTTCCGACTGTCACGCCTTCGAGGGGGGACTGTTGTATAAGTTCAGGCCGAATTTGGAGAATTTCCTAAGTCGGGAAGTGGTCCAAACGGGGATGGGAGTGAACCTGACAGCTCATACCGACTTTGGGGCTTCCAAGCCGGGTAGCTCAGCCGGATTTGATCCGGCGGTTCTACCGACTGTCACGCCTTCGAGGGGGGACTGTTGTATAAGTTCAGGCCGAATTTGGCGAATTTCCTAAGTCGGGAAGTGGTCCAAACGGGGATGGGAGTGAACCTGACAGCTCATACCGACTTTGAGGCTTCGGGGCCGGGTAGCTCAGCCGGATTTGATCCGGCGATTCTGCCGATTTCCACGCCTTCGAGTGGGGACTGTCTTCTGAGTTCAGGCCGAATTTGGTTAATTTCCTAAGTCGGGAAGTGGTCCAAACGGGGATGGGAGTGAACCTGACAGCTCATACCGACTTTGAGGCTTCCAAGCCGGGTATCCCAGCCGGATCTGACCCGGCGGTTCTGCCGACTGTCCACGCCTTCGAGGGGGGACTGTCCTCTGAGTTCCGGCCGAATTTGGTGAATTTCCTAAGTCGGGAAGTGGTCCAAACGGGGATGGGAGTGAACCTGATAGCTCATACCGACTTTGAGGCTTCGGGACCGGGTAGCTCAGCCGGATTTGACCCGGCGGTTCTACCGACTGCCACGCCTTCGAGGGGGGGCCTGTCCTCTGAGTTCAGGCCGAATTTGGTGAATTTCCTAAGTCGGGAAATGGCCCAAACGGGGATGGGACTGAACCTGACTGCTCATACCGACTTTGTGGCTTCCAAGCCGGGTAGCTCAGCCGGAATTGATCCGGCGGTTCCGCCGACTGTCACGCCTTCGAGGGGGGCCTGCCCTCTGAGTTCAGGCCGAATTTGGTGAATTTCCTAAGTCGGGAAGTGGTCCAAACGGGGATGGGAGTGAACCTGACAGCTCATACCGACTTTGGGCTTCCAAGACGGGTAGCTCAGCCGGATTTGATCCGGCGGTTCCGCCGACTGTCACGCCTTCGAGGGGGGACTGTTGTCTAAGTTCAGGCCGAATTTGGTGAATTTCCTAAGTCGGGACGTGGTCCAAACGGGGTTGGGAGTGAACCTAACTGCTCATACCGACTTTGAGGCTTCGGGGCCGGGTAGCACAGTCGTATTTGTCCCGGCGGTTCTGCCGAATGCCTGGCCTTCGAGGGGGGCCTGCCCTCTGAGTTCAGGCCGAATTTGGTGAATTTCCTATGTCGGGAAGTGGTCCAAATGGTGATGGGGTTGAATCTGACAGCTCATACCGACCTTGAGGCTTCCAAGCCGGCTAGCCCGGCCGGATTTGACCCGGCGGTTAGAAAATTTTTCAGTCAGTACAAATCAGTAACCACTGACACTTAGAATATTTTTCAGTCAGTACAAATCAGTAACCAGCGACACTTAAAATATTTTTTAGTCAGTACAAATCAGTAACCAGCACACTTAGAATATTTTTGAGTCAGTAGAAGTCAGTAACCAAGTGCTTTTTTGAATTGGTTACTGATTTCTCCGTTGAAGTTGGGGCTGCGGTTGGCTTCAGTTAGTGGTGGGGGCTTAATTTTCGCCGAGCGGAGCGTGTCCCGGTAGTGTCTCCGAGGAAGTGGTACCTTTTGAAGGGGGTGTTTCTGAATTTGGGCCCTTTTTGAGTGGCATTGCCGGATGGGTTTTGTCTTGAAGGCTTCCAAATCGGGTAGCTCAGCCGGATTTGACCCGGCGGTTCTACCGACTGTCACGCCTTCGAGGGGGGACTGTTGTATAAGTTCAGGCCGAATTTGGCGAATTTCCTAAGTCGGGAAATGGCCCAAACTGGGATGGGACTGAACCTGACTGCTCATACCGACTTTGAGGCTTCGGGGCCGGGTAGCTCAGCCGGATTTGATCCGGCGGTTCTGCCGACTTCTACGCCTTCGAGGGGGGCCTGTCCTCTGAGTTCAGGCCGAATTTGGTGAATTTCCTAAGTCGGGAAGTGGTCCAAACGGGGATGGGAGTGAACCTGACAGCTCATACCGACTTTGGGGCTTCCAAGCCGGGTAGCTCAGCCGGATTTGATCCGGCGGTTCTACCGACTGTCACGCCTTCGAGGGGGGACTGTTGTATAAGTTCAGGCCGAATTTGGCGAATTTCCTAAGTCGGGAAGTGGTCCAAACGGGGATGGGAGTGAACCTGACAGCTCATACCGACTTTGAGGCTTCGGGGGCGGGTAGCTCAGCCGGATTTGATCCGGCGGTTCTACCGACTTCAACGCCTTCGAGGGGGGACTGTCTCTGAGTTCAGGCCGAATTTGGCTAATTTCCTAAGTCGGGAAGTGGTCCAAACGGGGATGGGAGTGCACCTGACAGCTCATACCGACTTTGAGGCTTCCAAGCGGGTAACCCAGCCGGATCTGACCCGGCGATTCCGCCGACTGTAACGCCTTCGAGGGGGGACTGTCCTCTGAGTTCCGGCCGAATTTGGTGAATTTCCTAAGTCGGGAAGTGGTCCAAACGGGGATGGGAGTGAACCTGACAGCTCATACCGACTTTGAGGCTTC
>NW_026868939.1:0-5716 GCF_020745735.1 Hemiscyllium ocellatum
ATAATCTCCCCCTCCCTGACTGATCCCTACCCAACACTGCACTCACCCCCGTCCCTGACTGATCCCTACCCAACACTGCAATCTCCCCCTCCCTGACTGATCCCTACCCAACACTGCACTCGCCCTCTCCCTGACTGATCCCTACCCAACACTGCACTCAACCCCCTCCCTGACTGATCCCTACCCAACACTGTAATCTCCCCCTCCCTGACTGATCCCTACCCAACACTGCACTCACCCCCTCCCTGACTGATCCCTACCCAACACTGCAATCTCCCCCCTCCCTGACTGAACCCTACCCAACACTGTAATCTCCCCCCTCCCTGACTGATCCCTACCCAACACTGCACTCTACCCCTCCCTGACTGATCCCTACCCAAAAGTGCAATCTCCCCCTTCCTGACTGATTCCTACACAACACTGCACTCTCCCCCTCCCTGACTGATCCCTACCCAACACTGTAATCTCCCCCTCCCTGACTGATCCCTACCCAACACTGCACTCACCCCCTCCCTGACTGATCCCTACCCAACACTGTAATCTCCCCCTCCCTGACTGATCCCTACCCAACACTGCACTCACCCCCTCCCTGACTGATCCCTACCCAACACTGCAATCTCCCCCACCCTGACTGATCCCTACCCAACACTGCACTCACCCCCTCCCTGACTGATACTTACAAAAAACAGCAATATCCCCCTCCCTGACTGATCCCTACCCAACACTGCAATCACCCCCTCCCTGACTGATACCTACCCAACACTGTAATCTCCCCCTCCCTGACTGATCCCTACACAACACTGCAATCTCCCCCTCCCTGACTGATACCTACCTAACACTGCACTCACCCCCTCCCTGACTAATCCCTACTCAACACTGTAATCACCCCCTCCCTGACTGATCCCTACCCAACATTGCAATCTCCCCCTCCCTGACTGTTTCCTACCCAACACTACAATCTCCCCTCTTTGACTGATCCCCACCCAACACTGCAATCTCCCCCTCCCTGACTGATCCCTACCCAACACTGCACTCACCCCCTCCCTGACTGATCCCTACCCAACACTTCAATCTCCACCTCCCTGACTGATCTCTACCCAACACAGCAATCTTCCCCTCCCTGACTGATCTCAACCCAACACTGCACTCACCCCCTCCCTGACTGATCCCTACCCAACACTGCAATCTCCCCCTCCCTGACTGATCCCTACCCAACACTGCACTCACCCCCTCCCTGACTGATCCCTACTCAACACTGTAATCTACCCCACCCTGACTGATCCCTACCCCACACTACAATCTCCCCCTCCCTGACTGATCCCTACCCAACACTGCACTCACCCCCCTCCCTGACTGATCCCTACCCAACACTGCAATCTCCCCCTCCCTGACTGATCCCTACCCAACACTGCAATCTCCCCCCCTCCCTGACTGATCCCTACCAACACTGCAATCTCCCCCCCCCCCTGACTGATTCCTACCCACACTGCAATCTCCCCCTCCCTGACTGATTCCTACACAACACTGCAATCCCCCCTCCCTGACTGATCCCTACCCAACACTGCAATCTCCCACTCCCTGACTGATCCCTACCCAACACTGCACTCACCCCCTCCCTGACTGATCCCTACCCAACACTGTAATCTCCCCCTCCCGGACTGATCCCTACCCAACACTGCACTCACCCCCTCCATGACTGATCCCTACCCAACACTGCAATCTCCCCCACCCTGACTGATCCCTACCCAACACTGCACTCCCCCCCTCCCTGACTGATACTTACCAAAAACAGCAATATCCCCCTCCCTGACTGATCCCTACCCAACACTGCTATCACCCCCTCCCTGACTGATCCCTACCCAACACTGTAATCTCCCCCTCCCTGACTGATCCCTACACAACACTTCAATCTCCACCTCCCTGACTGATACCTACCCAACACTGCACTCACCCCCTCCCTGACTAATCCCTACTCAACACTGTAATCACCCCCTCCCTGACTGATCCCTACCCAACACTGCAATCTCCCCTCCCTAACTGTTTCCTACCCAACACTACAATCTCCCCTCTTTGACTGATCCCCACCCAACACTGCAATCTCCCCCTCCCTGACTGATCCCTCCCAACACTGCACTCACCCCCTCCCTGACTGATCCCTACCCAACACTTCAATCTCCACCTCCCTGACTGATCCCTACCCAACACAGCAATCTCCCCCTCCCTGACTGATCCCTACCCAACACTGCACTCACCCCCTCCCTGACTGATCCCTACCCAACACTGCAATCTCCCCTCCCTGACTGATCCCTACCCAACACTGCACTCACCCCCTCCCTGACTGATCCCTACCCAACACTGTAATCTACCCCACCCTGACTGATCCCTACCCAACACTGCAATCTCCCCCTCCCTGACTGATCCCTACCCAACACTGCACTCTCCCCCTCCCTGACTGATCCCTACCCAACACTGCAATCTCCCCCTCCCTGACTGATCCCTACCCAACACTGCAATCTCCCCCACCCTGACTGATTCCTACACAACACTGCAATCTCCCCCTCCCTGACTGATCCCTACCCAACACTGCAATCTCCCCCTCCCTGACTGATCCCTACCCAACACTGCAATCTCCCCCTCCCTGACTGATTCTACCCAACACTGCAATCTCCCCCTCCCTGACTGATCCCTACCCAACACTGCAATCTCCCCCTCCCTGACTGATCCCTACCCAACACTGCACTCACCCCCTCCCTGACTGATCCCTACCCAACACTGTAATCTCCCCCACCCTGACTGATCCCTACCCAACACTGCACTCACCCCCTCCCTGACTGATACCTACCAAAAACAGCAATATCCCCCTCCCTGACTGATCCCTACCCAACACTGCAATCTCCCCCTCCCTGACTGATCCCTACCCAACACTGCAATCTCCCCCTCCCTGACTGATTCCTACACAACACTGCAATCTCCCCCTCCCTGACTGATCCCTACCCAACACTGCAATCTCCCCCCTCCCTGACTGATCCCTAACCAACACTCCAATCACCCCCTCCCTGACTGATCCCTACCCAACACTGCAATCTCCCCCTCCCTGACTGATCCCTACCCAACACTGCACTCACCCCCTCCCTGACTGATCCCTACCCAACACTGCAATCTCCCCCTCCCTGACTGATCCCTACCCAACACTGCACTCACCCCCTCCCTGACTGATCCCTACCCAACACTGCACTCACCCCCTCCCTGACTGATCCCTACCCAACACTGCAATCTACCCCACCCTGACTGATCCCTACCCAACACTACAATCTCCCCCTCCCTGACTGATCCCTACCCAACACTGCACTCACCCCCTCCCTGACTGATCCCTACCCAACACTGCAATCTCCCCCTCCCTGACTGATCCCTACCCAACACTGCAATCTCCCCCTCCCTGACTGATCCCTACCCAACACTGCAATCTCCCCCTCCCTGACTGATCCCTACCCAACACTGCAATCTCCCCCTCCCTGACTGATCCCTACCCAACACTGCAATCTCCCCCCCCCTGACTGATCCCTACACAACACTGCAATCTCCCCCCTCCCTGACTGATCCCTACCCAACACTGCAATCTCCCCCCCCCTGACTGATCCCTACCCAACACTGCAATCACCCCCTCCCTGACTGATCCCTACCCAACACTGCAATCTCCCCCTCCCTGACTGATCCCTACCCAACACTGCAATCTCCCCTCCCTGACTGATCCCTACCCAACACTGCACTCACCCCCTCCCTGACTGATCCCTACCCAACACTGCAATCTCCCCCCTCCCTGACTGATCCCTACCCAACACTGCACTCACCCCCTCCTGACTGATCCCTACCCAACACTGCAATCTCCCCCTCCCTGACTGATCCCTACCCAACACTGCACTCACCCCCTCCCTGACTGATCCCTACCCAACACTGCAATCTCCCCCTCCCTGACTGATCCCTACCCAACACTGCACAAACCCCCTCCCTGACTGATCCCTACCCAACACTGCAATCACCCCCTCCCTGACTGATCCCTACCCAACACTGCAATCTCCCCCTCCCTGACTGATCCCAACCCAACACTGCACTCACCCCCCTCCCTGACTGATCCCTACCCAACACTGCAATCTCCCCCTCCCTGACTGATCCCTACCCAACACTGCACTCACCCCCTCCCTGACTGATCCCTACCCAACACTGTAATCTCCCCCACCCTGACTGATCCCTACCCAACACTGCAATCTCCCCCTCCCTGACTGATCCCTACCCAACACTGCACTCACCCCCTCCCTGACTGATCCCTACCCAACACTGCAATCTCCCCCTCCCTGACTGATCCCTACCCAACACTGCAATCTCCCCCTCCCTGACTGATCCCTACCCAACACTTCAATCTCCCCCCTCCCTGACTGATCCCTACCCAACACTGCAATCTCCCCCTCCCTGACTGATCCCTACCCAACACTGCAATCTCCCCCTCCCTGACTGATCCCTACCCAACACTGCAATCTCCCCCTCCCTGACTGATCCCTACCCAACACTGCACTCACCCCCTCCCTGACTGATCCCTACCCAACACTGTAATCTCCCCCTCCCTGACTGATCCCTACCCAACACTGCACTCACCCCCCTCCCTGACTGATCCCTACCCAACACTGCAATCTCCCCCTCCCTGACTGATCCCTACCCAACACTGCACTCTCCCCCTCCCTGACTGATACCTACCAAAAACTGCAATATCCCCCTCCCTGACTGATCCCTACCCAACACTGCAATCACCCCCTCCCTGACTGATACCTACCCAACACTGCAATCTCCCCCTCCCTGACTGATCCCTACACAACACTGCAATCTCCCCCTCCCTGACTGATACCTACCCAACACTGCACTCACCCCCTCCCTGACTGATCCCTACTCAACACTGTAATCACACCCTCCCTGACTGATCCCTACCCAACACTGCAATCTCCCCCTCCCTGACTGATTCCCTACCCAACACTACAATCTCCCCTCTTGACTGATCCCCACCCAACACTGCAATCTCCCCCTCCCTGACTGATCCCTACCCAACACTGCACTCACCCCCTCCCTGACTGATCCCTACCCAACACTTCAATCTCCACCTCCCTGACTGATCTCTACCCAACACTGCAATCTTCCCCTCCCTGACTGATCTCAACCCAACACTGCACTCACCCCCCTCCCTGACTGATCCCTACCCAACACTGCAATCTCCCCCTCCCTGACTGATCCCTACCCAACACTGCACTCACCCCCTCCCTGACTGATCCCTACCCAACACTGTAATCTACCCCACCCTGACTGATCCCTACCCAACACTACAATCTCCCCCTCCCTGACTGATCCCTACCCAACACTGCACTCACCCCCTCCCTGACTGATCCCTACCCAACACTGCAATCTCCCCCTCCCTGACTGATCCCTACCCAACACTGCAATCTCCCCCTCCCTGACTGATCCCTACCCAACACTGCAATCTCCCCCTCCCTGACTGATCCCTACCCAACACTGCAATCTCCCCCTCCCTGACTGATCCCTACACAACACTGCAATCTCCCCCTCCCTGACTGATCCCTACCCAACACTGCAATCTCCCCCTCCCTGACTGATCCCTACCCAACACTGCACTCACCCCCTCCCTGACTGATCCCTACCCAACACTGCAATCTCCCCC
>NW_026868940.1:0-5697 GCF_020745735.1 Hemiscyllium ocellatum
AGTTCAGGCCGAATTTGGCGAATTTCCTAAGTCGGGAAGTGGTCCAAACGGGGATGGGAGTGAACCTGACAGCTCATACCGACTTTGGGGCTTCCAAGCCGGGTAGCTCAGCCGGATTTGATCCGGCGGTTCTACCGACTGTCACGCCTTCGAGGGGGGACTGTTGTATAAGTTCGGCCGAATTTGGCGAATTTCCTAAGTCGGGAAGTGGTCCAAACGGGGATGGGAGTGAACCTGACAGCTCATACCGACTTTGAGGCTTCGGGTGCGGGTAGCTCAGCCGGATTTGATCCGGCGGTTCTGCCGACTTCCACGCCTTCGAGGGGGGACTGTCCTCTGAGTTCAGGCCGAATTTGGCGAATTTCCTAAGTCGGGAAGTGGTCCAAACGGGAATGGGAGTGAACCTGACAGCTCATACCGACTTTGAGGCTTCCAAGCCGGGTAGCCCAGCCGGATTTGATCCGGCGGTTCCTCCGACTGTCACGCCTTCGAGGGGGGACTGTCTCTGAGTTCAGGCCGAATTTGGTGAATTTCCTAAGTCGGGAAGTGGTCCAAACGGGGATGGGAGTGAACCTGACAGCTCATACCGACTTTGAGGCTTCGGGGCCGGGTAGCTCAGCCGGATTTGACCCGGCGGTTCTGCCGACTTCACGCCTTCGAGGGGGACCTGCCCTCTGAGTTCAGGCCGAATTTGGTGAATTTCCTAAGTCGGGAAGTGGTCCAAACGGGGATGGGAGTGAACCTGACAGCTCATACCGACTTTGGGGCTTCCAAGCCGGGTAGCTCAGCCGGATTTGATCCGGCGGTTCTGCCGACTGTCACGCCTTCGAGGGGGGACTGTCTCTGAGTTCAGGCCGAATTTGGTGAATTTCCTAAGTCGGGAAGTGGTCCAAACGGGGATGGGAGTGAACCTGACAGCTCATACCGACTTTGGGGCTTCCAAGACGGGTAGCTCAGCCGGATTTGATCCGGCGGTTCCGCCGACTGTCACGCCTTCGAGGGGGGACTGTTGTCTAAGTTCAGGCCGAATTTGGTGAATTTCCTAAGTCGGGACGTGGTCCAAACGGGGTTGGGAGTGAACCTAACTGCTCATACCGACTTTGAGGCTTCGGGGCCGGGTAGCACAGTCGTATTTGTCCCGGCGGTTCTGCCGAATGCCTGGCCTTCGAGGGGGGCCTGCCCTCTGAGTTCAGGCCGAATTTGGTGAATTTCCTATGTCGGGAAGTGGTCCAAATGGTGATGGGGTTGAATCTGACAGCTCATACCGACCTTGAGGCTTCCAAGCCGGCTGGCCCGGCCGGATTTGACCCGGCGGTTAGAAAATTTTTCAGTCAGTACAAATCAGTAACCACTGACACTTGAATATTTTTGAAGCAGTACAAATCAGTAACCACTGACACTTAGAATATTTTTCAGTCAGTACAAATCAGTAACCAGCGACACTTAAAATATTTTTTAGTCAGTACAAATCAGTAACCAGCGACACTTAGAATATTTTTGAGTCAGTAGAAGTCAGTAACCAAGTGCATTTTTGAATTGGTTACTGATTTCTCCGTTGAAGTTGGGGCTGCGGTTGGCTTCAGTTAGTGGTGGGGGCTTAATTTTCGCCGAGCGGAGCGTGTCCCGGTAGTGTCTCCGAGGAAGTGGTACCTTTTGAAGGGGGTGTTTCTGAATTTGGGCCCTTTTTGAGTGGCATTGCCGGATGGGTTTTGTCTTGAAGGCTTCCAAATCGGGTAGCTCAGCCGGATTTGACCCGGCGGTTCTACCGACTGTCACGCCTTCGAGGGGGGACTGTTGTATAAGTTCAGGCCGAATTTGGCGAATTTCCTAAGTCGGGAAATGGCCCAAACTGGGATGGGACTGAACCTGACTGCTCATACCGACTTTGAGGCTTCGGGGCCGGGTAGCTCAGCCGGATTTGATCCGGCGTTCTGCCGACTTCTACGCCTCGAGGGGGGCCTGTCCTCTGAGTTCAGGCCGAATTTGGTGAATTTCCTAAGTCGGGAAGTGGTCCAAACGGGGATGGGAGTGAACCTGACAGCTCATACCGACTTTGGGGCTTCCAAGCCGGGTAGCTCAGCCGGATTTGATCCGGCGGTTCTACCGACTGTCACGCCTTCGAGGGGGGACTGTTGTATAAGTTCAGGCCGAATTTGGCGAATTTCCTAAGTCGGGAAGTGGTCCAAACGGGGATGGGAGTGAACCTGACAGCTCATACCGACTTTGGGGCTTCCAAGCCGGGTAGCTCAGCCGGATTTGATCCGGCGGTTCTACCGACTGTCACGCCTTCGAGGGGGGACTGTTGTATAAGTTCAGGCCGAATTTGGCGAATTTCCTAAGTCGGGAAGTGGTCCAAACGGGGATGGGAGTGAACCTGACAGCTCATACCGACTTTGGGGCTTCCAAGCCGGGTAGCTCAGCCGGATTTGATCCGGCGGTTCTACCGACTGTCACGCCTTCGAGGGGGGACTGTTGTATAAGTTCAGGCCGAATTTGGCGAATTTCCTAAGTCGGGAAGTGGTCCAAACGGGGATGGGAGTGAACCTGACAGCTCATACCGACTTTGAGGCTTCGGGTGCGGGTAGCTCAGCCGGATTTGACCCGGCGATTCTGCCGACTTCCACGCCTTCGAGCGGGGACTGTCCTCTGAGTTCAGGCCGAATTTGGTTAATTTCCTAAGTCGGGAAGTGGTCCAAACGGGGATGGGAGTGCACCTGACAGCTCATACCGACTTTGAGGCTTCCAAGCCGGGTAACCCAGCCGGATCTGACCCGGCGATTCCGCCGACTGTCACGCCTTCGAGGGGGGACTGTCCTCTGAGTTCCGGCCGAATTTGGTGAATTTCCTAAGTCGGGAAGTGGTCCAAACGGGGATGGGAGTGAACCTGACAGCTCTTACCGACTTTGAGGCTTCGGGGCCGGGTAGCTCAGCCGGATTTGACCCGGCGATTCTGCCGACTTCCACGCCTTCGAGGGGGGGCTGTCCTCTGAGTTCAGGCCGAATTTGGTGAATTTCCTAAGTCGGGAAATGGCCCAAACTGGGATGGGACTGAACCTGACTGCTCATACCGACTTTGAGGCTTCGGGGCCGGGTAGCACAGTCGGATTTGACCCGGCGGTTCTGCCGAATGCCTGGCCTTCGAGGGGGGCCTGCCCTCTGAGTTCAGGCCGAATTTGGTGAATTTCCTATGTTGGGAAGTGGTCCAAACGGGGATGGGAGTGGACCTGACAGCTCATACCGACTTTGGGGCTTCCAAGCCGGGTAGCTCAGCCGGATTTGATCCGGCGGTTCCGCCGACTGTCACGCCTTCGAGGGGGGACTCTCCTCTAAGTTCGGGCCGAATTTGGTGAATTTCCTAAGTCGGGAAGTGGTCCAAACGGGGATGGGAGTGAACCTGACAGCTCATACCGACTTTGGGGCTTCCAAGACGGGTAGCTCAGCCGGATTTGATCCGGCGGTTCCGCCGACTGTCACGCCTTCGAGGGGGGACTGTTGTCTAAGTTCAGGCCGAATTTGGTGAATTTCCTAAGTCGGGACGTGGTCCAAACGGGGTTGGGAGTGAACCTAACTGCTCATACCGACTTTGAGGCTTCGGGGCCGGGTAGCACAGTCGTATTTGTCCCGGCGGTTCTGCCGAATGCCTGGCCTTCGAGGGGGGCCTGCCCTCTGAGTTCAGGCCGAATTTGGTGAATTTCCTATGTCGGGAAGTGGTCCAAATGGTGATGGGGTTGAATCTGACAGCTCATACCGACCTTGAGGCTTCCAAGCCGGCTGGCCCGGCCGGATTTGACCCGGCGGTTAGAAAATTTTTCAGTCAGTACAAATCAGTAACCACTGACACTTAGAATATTTTTGAAGCAGTACAAATCAGTAACCACTGACACTTAGAATATTTTTCAGTCAGTACAAATCAGTAACCAGCGACACTTAAAATATTTTTTAGTCAGTACAAATCAGTAACCAGCGACACTTAGAATATTTTTGAGTCAGTAGAAGTCAGTAACCAAGTGCATTTTTGAATTGGTTACTGATTTCTCCGTTGAAGTTGGGGCTGCGGTTGGCTTCAGTTAGTGGTGGGGGCTTAATTTTCGCCGAGCGGAGCGTGTCCCGGTAGTGTCTCCGAGGAAGTGGTACCTTTTGAAGGGGGTGTTTCTGAATTTGGGCCCTTTTTGAGTGGCATTGCCGGATGGGTTTTGTCTTGAAGGCTTCCAAATCGGGTAGCTCAGCCGGATTTGACCCGGCGGTTCTACCGACTGTCACGCCTTCGAGGGGGGACTGTTGTATAAGTTCAGGCCGAATTTGGCGAATTTCCTAAGTCGGGAAATGGCCCAAACTGGGATGGGACTGAACCTGACTGCTCATACCGACTTTGAGGCTTCGGGGCCGGGTAGCTCAGCCGGATTTGATCCGGCGGTTCTGCCGACTTCTACGCCTTCGAGGGGGGCCTGTCCTCTGAGTTCAGGCCGAATTTGGTGAATTTCCTAAGTCGGGAAGTGGTCCAAACGGGGATGGGAGTGAACCTGACAGCTCATACCGACTTTGGGGCTTCCAAGCCGGGTAGCTCAGCCGGATTTGATCCGGCGGTTCTACCGACTGTCACGCCTTCGAGGGGGGACTGTTGTATAAGTTCAGGCCGAATTTGGCGAATTTCCTAAGTCGGGAAGTGGTCCAAACGGGGATGGGAGTGAACCTGACAGCTCATACCGACTTTGAGGCTTCGGGTGCGGGTAGCTCAGCCGGATTTGACCCGGCGATTCTGCCGACTTCCACGCCTTCGAGCGGGGACTGTCCTCTGAGTTCAGGCCGAATTTGGTTAATTTCCTAAGTCGGGAAGTGGTCCAAACGGGGATGGGAGTGCACCTGACAGCTCATACCGACTTTGAGGCTTCCAAGCCGGGTAACCCAGCCGGATCTGACCCGGCGATTCCGCCGACTGTCACGCCTTCGAGGGGGGACTGTCCTCTGAGTTCCGGCCGAATTTGGTGAATTTCCTAAGTCGGGAAGTGGTCCAAACGGGGATGGGAGTGAACCTGACAGCTCTTACCGACTTTGAGGCTTCGGGGCCGGGTAGCTCAGCCGGATTTGACCCGGCGATTCTGCCGACTTCCACGCCTTCGAGGGGGGGCTGTCCTCTGAGTTCAGGCCGAATTTGGTGAATTTCCTAAGTCGGGAAATGGCCCAAACTGGGATGGGACTGAACCTGACTGCTCATACCGACTTTGAGGCTTCGGGGCCGGGTAGCACAGTCGGATTTGACCCGGCGGTTCTGCCGAATGCCTGGCCTTCGAGGGGGGCCTGCCCTCTGAGTTCAGGCCGAATTTGGTGAATTTCCTATGTTGGGAAGTGGTCCAAACGGGGATGGGAGTGGACCTGACAGCTCATACCGACTTTGGGGCTTCCAAGCCGGGTAGCTCAGCCGGATTTGATCCGGCGGTTCCGCCGACTGTCACGCCTTCGAGGGGGGACTCTCCTCTATGTTCGGGCCGAATTTGGTGAATTTCCTAAGTCGGGAAGTGGTCCAAACGGGGATGGGAGTGAACCTGACAGCTCATACCGACTTTGGGGCTTCCAAGACGGGTAGCTCAGCCGGATTTGATCCGGCGGTTCCGCCGACTGTCACGCCTTCGAGGGGGGACTGTTGTCTAAGTTCAGGCCGAATTTGGTGAATTTCCTAAGTCGGGACGTGGTCCAAACGGG
>NW_026868941.1:0-5670 GCF_020745735.1 Hemiscyllium ocellatum
GAACCGCCGGGTCTAATCCGGCTGAGCTACTCGGCTTGGAAGCCCCAAAGTCGGTATGAGCTGTCAGGTTCACTCCCATCCCCGTTTGGACCACTTCCCGACTTAGGAAATTCACCAAATTCGGCCTGAACTCAGAGGACAGGCCCCCTCGAAGGCGTGGCAGTCGGCAGAAGCGCCGGGTCAAATCCGGCTGAGCTACCCGGCTTGAAGCCTCAAAGTCGGTATGAGCTGTCAGGTTCACTCCCATCCCGTTTGGACCACTTCCCGACTTAGGAAATTAACCAAATTCGGCCTGAACTTAGACAACAGTACCCCCTCGAAGGCGTGAAGTCGGCAGAACCGCCGGATCATATCCGGCTGAGCTACCCGCACACCGAAGCCTCAAAGTCGGTATGAGCATTCAGGTTCAGTCCCATCCCCGTTTGGACCACTCCCCGACTTAGGAAATTCGCCAAATTCGGCCTGAACTTAGAGGAGAGACCCCCTCGAAGGCGTGACAGTCGGCGGAACCGCCGGATCAAATCCGGCTGAGCTACCCGGCTTGGAAGCCCCAAAGTCGGTATGAGCTGTCAGGTTCACTCCCATCCCCGTTTGGACCACTTCCCGACATAGGAAATTCACCAAATTCGGCCTGAACTCAGAGGGCAGGCCCCCTCGAAGGCCAGGCATTCGGCAGAACCGCCGGGTCAAATCCGACTGTGCTACCCGGCCCCGAAGCCTCAAAGTCGGTATGAGCAGTCAGGTTCAGTCCCATCCCAGTTTGGGCCATTTCCCGACTTAGGAAATTCACCAAATTCCGCCTGAACTCAGAGGACAGCCCCCCTCGAAGGCGTGGACAGTCGGCAGAACCGCCGGTCAAATCCGGCTGAGCTACCCGGCGTCGAAGCCTCAAAGTCGGTATGAGCTGTCAGGTTCACTCCCTCCCCGTTTGGACCACTTCCCGACTTAGGAAATTCACCAAATTCGGCCGGAACTCAGAGGACAGTCCCCCCTCGAAGGCGGGACAGTCGGCAGAATCGCCGGGTCAGATCCGGCTGAGCTACCCGGCTTGGAAGCCTCAAAGTCGGTATGAGCTGTCAGGTTCACTCCCATCCCCGTTTGGACCACTTCCCGACTTAGGAAATTCACCAAATTCGGCCTGAACTCAGAGGACAGGCCCGCCTCGAAGGCGTGGAAGTCGGCAGAATCGCCGGGTCAAATCCGGCTGAGCTACCCGCTCCCGAAGCCTCAAAGTCGGTATGAGCTGTCAGGTTCACTCCCATCCCCGTATGGACCACTTCCCGACTTAGGAAATTCGCCAAATTCGGCCTGAACTTATACAACAGTCCCCCCTCGAAGGCGTGACAGTCGGGAGAACCGCCGGATCAAATCCGGCTGAGCTACCCGGCTTGGAAGCCCCAAAGTCGGTATGAGCTGTCAGGTTCACTCCCATCCCCGTTTGGACCATTTCCCGACTTAGGAAATTCACCAAATTCGGCCTGAACTTAGACAACAGAACCCCCTCGAAGGCGTGGAAGTCGGCGGAATCGCCGGATCAAATCCGGCTGAGCTACCCGGCTCGAAGCCTCAAAGTCGGTATGAGCTGTCAGGTTCACTCCCATTCCCGTTTGGACCACTTCCCGACTTAGGAAATTCACCAAATTCGGCCTGAACTCAGAGGACAGCCCCCCTCGAAGGCGTGACAGTCGGCAGAATCGCCGGGTCAAATCCGGCTGAGCTACCCGCCTCGAAGCCTCAAAGTCGGTATGAGCTGTCAGGTTCACTCCCATCCCCGTTTGGACCACTTCCCGACTTAGGAAATTCGCCAAATTCGGCCTGAACTTATACAACAGTCCCCCCTCGAAGGCGTGACAGTCGGTAGAACCGCCGGATCAAATCCGGCTGAGCTACCCGGCTTGGAAGCCCCAAAGTCGGTATGAGCTGTCAGGTTCACTCCCATCCCCGTTTGGACCACTTCCCGACTTAGGAAATTCACCAAATTCGGCCTGAACTCAGAGGACAGGCCCCCCTCGAAGGCGTAGAAGTCGGCAGAACCGCCGGATCAAATCCGGCTGAGCTACCCGGCCCCGAAGCCTCAAAGTCGGTATGAGCAGTCAGGTTCAGTCCCATCCCAGTTTGGGCCATTTCCCGACTTAGGAAATTCGCCAAATTCGGCCTGAACTTATACAACAGTCCCCCCTCGAAGGCGTGACAGTCGGTAGAACCGCCGGGTCAAATCCGGCTGAGCTACCCGATTTGGAAGCCTTCAAGACAAAACCCATCCGGCAATGCCACTCAAAAAGGGCCCAAATTCAGAAACACCCCCTTCAAAAGGTACCACTTCCTCGGAGACACTACCGGGACACGCTCCGCTCGGCGAAAATTAAGCCCCCACCACTAACTGAAGCCAACCGCAGCCCCAACTTCAACGGAGAAATCAGTAACCAATTCAAAAATGCACTTGGTTACTGACTTCTACTGACTCAAAAATATTCTAAGTGTCGCTGGTTACTGATTTGTACTGACTAAAAAATATTTTAAGTGTCGCTGGTTACTGATTTGTACTGACTGAAAAATATTCTAAGTGTCAGTGGTTACTGATTTGTACTGACTGAAAAATTTTCTAACCGCCGGGTCAAATCCGGCCGGGCCAGCCGGCTTGGAAGCCTCAAGGTCGGTATGAGCTGTCAGATTCAACCCCATCACCATTTGGACCACTTCCCGACATAGGAAATTCACCAAATTCGGCCTGAACTCAGAGGGCAGGCCCCCCTCGAAGGCCAGGCATTCGGCAGAACCGCCGGGACAAATACGACTGTGCTACCCGGCCCCGAAGCCTCAAAGTCGGTATGAGCAGTTAGGTTCACTCCCAACCCCGTTTGGACCACGTCCCGACTTAGGAAATTCACCAAATTCGGCCTGAACTTAGACAACAGTCCCCCCTCGAAGGCGTGACAGTCGGCGGAACCGCCGGATCAAATCCGGCTGAGCTACCCGTCTTGGAAGCCCCAAAGTCGGTATGAGCTGTCAGGTTCACTCCCATCCCCGTTTGGACCACTTCCCGACTTAGGAAATTCACCAAATTCGGCCCGAACTTAGAGGAGAGTCCCCCCTCGAAGGCGTGACAGTCGGCGGAACCGCCGGATCAAATCCGGCTGAGCTACCCGGCCCCGAAGCCTCAAAGTCGGTATGAGCAGTCAGGTTCAGTCCCATCCCAGTTTGGGCCATTTCCCGACTTAGGAAATTCACCAAATTCGGCCTGAACTCAGAGGACAGCCCCCCCTCGAAGGCGTGGAAGTCGGCAGAATCGCCGGGTCAAATCCGGCTGAGCTACCCGGCCCCGAAGCCTCAAAGTCGGTATGAGCTGTCAGGTTCACTCCCATCCCCGTTTGGACCACTTCCCGACTTAGGAAATTCACCAAATTCGGCCGGAACTCAGAGGACAGTCCCCCCTCGAAGGCGTGACAGTCGGCGGAATCGCCGGGTCAGATCCGGCTGGGTTACCCGGCTTGGAAGCCTCAAAGTCGGTATGAGCTGTCAGGTGCACTCCCATCCCCGTTTGGACCACTTCCCGACTTAGGAAATTAACCAAATTCGGCCTGAACTCAGAGGACAGTCCCCGCTCGAAGGCGTGTAAGTCGGCAGAATCGCCGGGTCAAATCCGGCTGAGCTACCCGCACCCGAAGCCTCAAAGTCGGTATGAGCTGTCAGGTTCACTCCCATCCCCGTTTGGACCACTTCCCGACTTAGGAAATTCGCCAAATTCGGCCTGAACTTATACAACAGTCCCCCCTCGAAGGCGTGACAGTCGGTAGAACCGCCGGATCAAATCCGGCTGAGCTACCCGGCTTGGAAGCCCCAAAGTCGGTATGAGCTGTCAGGTTCACTCCCATCCCCGTTTGGACCACTTCCCGACTTAGGAAATTCACCAAATTCGGCCTGAACTCAGAGGACAGGCCCCCCTCGAAGGCGTGAAGTCGGCAGAACCGCCGGATCAAATCCGGCTGAGCTACCCGGCCGAAGCCTCAAAGTCGGTATGAGCAGTCAGGTTCAGTCCCATCCCAGTTTGGGCCATTTCCCGACTTAGGAAATTCGCCAAATTCGGCCTGAACTTATACAACAGTCCCCCCTCGAAGGCGTGACAGTCGGTAGAACCGCCGGGTCAAATCCGGCTGAGCTACCCGATTTGGAAGCCTTCAAGACAAAACCCATCCGGCAATGCCACTCAAAAAGGGCCCAAATTCAGAAACACCCCCCTTCAAAAGGTACCACTTCCTCGGAGACACTACCGGGACACGCTCCGCTCGGCGAAAATTAAGCCCCCACCACTAACTGAAGCCAACCGCAGCCCCAACTTCAACGGAGAAATCAGTAACCAATTCAAAAATGCACTTGGTTACTGACTTCTACTGACTCAAAAATATTCTAAGTGTCGCTGGTTACTGATTTGTACTGACTAAAAAATATTTTAAGTGTCGCTGGTTACTGATTTGTACTGACTGAAAAATATTCTAAGTTTCAGTGGTTACTGATTTGTACTGCTTCAAAAATATTCTAAGTGTCAGTGGTTACTGATTTGTACTGACTGAAAAATTTTCTAACCGCCGGGTCAAATCCGGCCGGGCCAGCCGGCTTGGAAGCCTCAAGGTCGGTATGAGCTGTCAGATTCAACCCCATCACCATTTGGACCACTTCCCGACATAGGAAATTCACCAAATTCGGCCTGAACTCAGAGGGCAGGCCCCCCTCGAAGGCCAGGCATTCGGCAGAACCGCCGGGACAAATACGACTGTGCTACCCGGCCCCGAAGCCTCAAAGTCGGTATGAGCAGTTAGGTTCACTCCCAACCCCGTTTGGACCACGTCCCGACTTAGGAAATTCACCAAATTCGGCCTGAACTTAGACAACAGTCCCCCCTCGAAGGCGTGACAGTCGGCGGAACCGCCGGATCAAATCCGGCTGAGCTACCCGTCTTGGAAGCCCCAAAGTCGGTATGAGCTGTCAGGTTCACTCCCATCCCCGTTTGGACCACTTCCCGACTTAGGAAATTCACCAAATTCGGCCCGAACTTAGAGGAGAGTCCCCCCTCGAAGGCGTGACAGTCGGCGGAACCGCCGGATCAAATCCGGCTGAGCTACCCGGCTTGGAAGCCCCAAAGTCGGTATGAGCTGTCAGGTCCACTCCCATCCCCGTTTGGACCACATCCCAACATAGGAAATTCACCAAATTCGGCCTGAACTCAGAGGGCAGGCCCCCCTCGAAGGCCAGGCATTCGGCAGAACCGCCGGGTCAAATCCGACTGTGCTACCCGGCCCCGAAGCCTCAAAGTCGGTATGAGCAGTCAGGTTCAGTCCCATCCCAGTTTGGGCCATTTCCCGACTTAGGAAATTCACCAAATTCGGCCTGAACTCAGAGGACAGCCCCCCCTCGAAGGCGTGGAAGTCGGCAGAATCGCCGGGTCAAATCCGGCTGAGCTACCCGGCCCCGAAGCCTCAAAGTCGGTAAGAGCTGTCAGGTTCACTCCCATCCCCGTTTGGACCACTTCCCGACTTAGGAATTCACCAAATTCGGCCTGAACTCAGAGACAGTCCCCCCTCGAAGGCGTGACAGTCGGCGGAATCGCCGGGTCAGATCCGGCTGGGGTACCCGGCTTGGAAGCCTCAAAGTCGGTATGAGCTGTCAGGTGCACTC
>NW_026868942.1:0-5553 GCF_020745735.1 Hemiscyllium ocellatum
ACTGACCCACACACAGAGACTGACACTGACCCACACACAGAGACTGACACTGACCCTCACACAGAGACTGATACTGACCCTCACACAGAGACTGACACTGACCCACACACAGAGACTGACACTGACCCTCACACAGAGACTGATACTGACCCACACACAGAGACTGACACTGACCCACACACAGAGACTGACACTGACCCTCACACAGAGACTGACACTGACCCACACACAGAGACTGATACTGACCCACACACAGAGACTGACACTGACCCTCACACAGAGACTGACACTGACCCTCACACAGAGACTGACACTGACCACACACAGAGACTGACACTGACCCTCACACAGAGACTGATACTGACCCACACACAGAGACTGACACTGACACACACACAGAGACTGACACTGACCCTCACACAGAGACTGACACTGACCCTCACACAGAGACTGATACTGACCACACACAGAGACTGACACTGACCCTCACACAGAGACTGACACTGACCCTCACACAGAGACTGACACTGACCCCACACAGAGACTGACACTGACTCACACACAGAGACTGACACTGACCCTCACACAGAGACTGACACTGACCCACACACAGAGACTGACACTGACCCACACACAGAGACTGATACTGACCCTCACACAGAGACTGACACTGACCCTCACACAGAGACTGACACTGACCCACACACAGAGACAGACACTGACCCTCACACAGAGACTGACACTGACCCTCACACAGAGACTGATACTGACCTCACACAGAGACTGACACTGACCCTCACACAGAGACTGACACTGACCCACACACAGAGACTGATACTGACCCACACACAGAGACTGACACTGACCCTCACACAGAGACTGATACTGACCCTCACACAGAGACTGATACTGACCCACACACAGAGACTGACACTGACCCTCACACAGAGACTGACACTGACCCTCACACAGAGACTGACACTGACCCTCACACAGAGACTGACACTGACCCACACACAGAGACTGACACTGACCCTCACACAGAGACTGATACTGACCCACACACAGAGACTGACACTGACCCTCACACAGAGACGATACTGACCCACACACAGAGACTGATACTGACCCTCACACAGAGACTGACACTGACCCTCACACAGAGACTGACACTGACCCACACACAGAGACTGACACTGACCCTCACACAGAGACTGACACTGACCCACACACAGAGACTGACACTGACCCTCACACAGAGACTGACACTGACCCTCACACAGAGACTGATACTGACCCACACACAGAGACTGACACTGACCCTCACACAGAGACTGACACTGACCCACACACAGAGACTGACACTGACCCTCACACAGAAACGGATACTGACCCACACACAGAGACTGACACTGACCCTCACACAGAGACTGACACTGACCACACACAGAGACTGACACTGACCCTCACACAGAGACTGATACTGACCCACACACAGAGACTGACACTGACCCTCACACAGAGACTGATACTGACCCACACACAGAGACTGACACTGACCCTCACACAGAGACTGACACTGACCCTCACACAGAGACTGACACTGACACCACACAGAGACTGATACTGACCCTCACACAGAGACTGACACTGACCCTCACACAGAGACTGATACTGACCCTCACACAGAGACTGATAGTGACCCTCACACAGAGACTGATACTGACCCTCACACAGAGACTGACACTGACCCACACACAGAGACTGATACTGACCCTCACACAGAGACTGACACTGACCCTCACACAGAGACTGATACTGACCCACACACAGAGACTGACACTGACCCTCACACAGAGACTGATACTGACCCACACACAGAGACTGACACTGACCCTCACACAGAGACTGACACTGACCCACACACAGAGACTGACACTGACCCTCACACAGAGACTGACACTGACCTCACACAGAGACTGATACTGACCCTCACACAGAGACTGACACTGACCCACACACAGAGACTGACACTGACCCTCACACAGAGACTGACACTGACCCGCACACAGAGACTGACACTGACACACACACAGAGACTGACACTGACCCACACACAGAGACTGACACTGACCCGCACGCAGAGACTGACACTGACCCCACACAGAGACTGACACTGACACACACAGAGACTGACACTGACCCTCACACAGAGACTGATACTGACCCACACACAGAGACTGACACTGACCCTCACACAGAGACTGATACTGACCACACACAGAGACTGACACTGACCCTCACACAGAGACTGACACTGACCCTCACACAGAGACTGACACTGACCCACACACAGAGACTGATACTGACCCTCACACAGAGACTGACACTGACCCTCACACAGAGACTGATACTGACCCTCACACAGAGACTGACACTGACCCTCACACAGAGACTGATACTGACCCTCACACAGAGACTGACACTGACCCACACACAGAGACTGACACTGACCACACACAGAGACTGACACTGACCCCACACAGAGACTGATACTGACCCTCACACAGAGACTGACACTGACCCACACACAGAGACTGACACTGACCCTCACACAGAGACTGACACTGACCCTCACACAGAGACTGATACTGACCCACACACAGAGACTGACACTGACCCTCACACAGAGACTGACACTGACCCTCACACAGAGACTGATACTGACCCACACACAGAGACTGACACTGACCCTCACACAGAGACTGACACTGACCCTCACACAGAGACTGACACTGACCCACACACAGAGACTGACACTGACCCTCACACAGAGACTGATACTGACCCACACACAGAGACTGACACTGACCCTCACACAGAGACGGATACTGACCCACACACAGAGACTGACACTGACCCTCACACAGAGACTGACACTGACCCTCACACAGAGACTGACACTGACCCACACACACAGAGACTGACACTGACCCTCACACAGAGACTGATACTGACCCTCACACAGAGACTGACACTGACCCACACACAGAGACTGACACTGACCCTCACACAGAGACTGATACTGACCCACACACAGAGACTGACACTGACACACACAGAGACTGACACTGACCCTCACACAGAGACTGACACTGACCCCACACAGAGACTGATACTGACCCACACACAGAGACTGACACTGACCCTCACACAGAGACTGATACTGACCCTCACACAGAGACTGACACTGACCCACACACAGAGACTGACACTGACCCTCACACAGAGACTGATACTGACCCTCACACAGAGACTGACACTGACCCTCACACAGAGACTGACACTGACCCACACACAGAGACTGATACTGACCCTCACACAGAGACTGACACTGACCCTCACACAGAGACTGACACTGACCCACACACAGAGACTGACACTGACACACACAGAGACTGATACTGACCCTCACACAGAGACTGACACTGACCCTCACACAGAGACTGATACTGACCCTCACACAGAGACTGACACTGACCCACACACAGAGACTGACACTGACCCTCACACAGAGACTGACACTGACCCTCACACAGAGACTGATACTGACCCACACACAGAGACTGACACTGACCCTCACACAGAGACTGACACTGACCCTCACACAGAGACTGATACTGACCCACACACAGAGACTGACACTGACCCTCACACAGAGACTGATACTGACCCTCACACAGAGACTGATACTGACCCACACACAGAGACTGACACTGACCCTCACACAGAGACTGACACTGACCCTCACACAGAGAGACTGACACTGACCCTCACACAGAGACTGATACTGACCCTCACACAGAGACTGACACTGACCCTCACACAGAGACTGACACTGACCCACACACAGAGACTGACACTGACCCTCACACAGAGACTGACACTGACCCTCACACAGAGACTGATACTGACCCTCACACAGAGACTGACACTGACCCTCACACAGAGACTGATACTGACCCTCACACAGAGACTGACACTGACCCACACACAGAGACTGACACTGACCCTCACACAGAGACTGACACTGACCCACACACAGAGACGGATACTGACCCACACACAGAGACTGACACTGACCCTCACACAGAGACAGTACTGACCTCACACAGAGACTGACACTGACCCTCACACAGAGACTGATACTGACCCTCACACAGAGACTGACACTGACCCTCACACAGAGACTGATACTGACCCTCACACAGAGACTGACACTGACCCTCACACAGAGACTGATACTGACCCTCACACAGAGACTGACACTGACCCACACACAGAGACTGACACTGACCCTCACACAGAGACTGATACTGACCCACACACAGAGACTGACACTGACCCACACACAGAGACTGACACTGACCCTCACACAGAGACTGACACTGACCCACACACAGAGACTGACACTGACCCACACACAGAGACTGACACTGACCCTCACACAGAGACTGATACTGACCTCACACAGAGACTGACACTGACCCACACACAGAGACTGACACTGACCCTCACACAGAGACGATACTGACCCTCACACAGAGACTGACACTGACCCTCACACAGAGACTGACACTGACCCACACACAGAGACTGATACTGACCCTCACACAGAGACTGACACTGACCCTCACACAGAGACTGACACTGACCCACACACAGAGACTGACACTGACCCACACACAGAGACTGATACTGACCCTCACACAGAGACTGATCTGACCCTCACACAGAGACTGACACTGTCCCTCACACAGAGACTGACACTGACCTCACACAGAGACTGACACTGACCCACACACAGAGACTGACACTGACCCACACACAGAGACTGATACTGACACTCACACAGAGACTGACACTGACCCACACACAGAGACTGACACTGACCCTCACACAGAGACTGACACTGACCCTCACACAGAGACTGATACTGACCCACACACAGAGACTGACACTGACCCTCACACAGAGACTGACACTGACCTCACACAGAGACTGACACTGACCCTCACACAGAGACTGACACTGACTCTCACACAGAGACTGATACTGACCCACACACAGAGACTGACACTGACCTCACACAGAGACTGACACTGACCCTCACACAGAGACTGACACTGACCCACACACAGAGACTGATACTGACCCTCACACAGAGACTGACACTGACCCTCACACAGAGACTGACACTGACCCTCACACAGAGACTGACACTGACCCACACACAGAGACTGACACTGACCCTCACACAGAGACTGACACTGACCCTCACACAGAGACTGACACTGACCCACACACAGAGACTGACACTGACCCTCACACAGAGACTGACACTGACCCTCACACAGAGACTGACACTGACCCTCACACAGAGACTGACACTGACCCTCACACAGAGACTGACACTGACCCACACACAGAGACTGACACTGACCCTCACACAGAGACTGACACTGACCCTCACACAGAGACTGACACTGACCC
>NW_026868943.1:0-5580 GCF_020745735.1 Hemiscyllium ocellatum
TCACGCCTTCGAGCGGGGGCTGTCCTCTGAGTTCAGGCCGAATTTGGTGAATTTCCTAAGTCGGGAAGTGGTCCAAACGGGGATGGGAGTGCACCTGACAGCTCATACCGACTTTGAGGCTTCCAAGCCGGGTAACCCAGCCGGATCTGATCCGGCGATTCCGCCGACTGTCACGCCTTCGAGGGGGGACTGTCCTCTGAGTTCCGGCCGAATTTGGTGAATTTCCTAAGTCGGGAAGTGGTCCAAACGGGGATGGGAGTGAACCTGACAGCTCATACCGACTTTGAGGCTTCGGGGCCGGGTAGCTCAGCCGGATTTGACCCGGCGATTCTGCCGACTTCCACGCCTTCGAGGGGGGCTGTCCTCTGAGTTCAGGCCGAATTTGGTGAATTTCCTAAGTCGGGAAATGGCCCAAACTGGGATGGGACTGAACCTGACTGCTCATACCGACTTTGAGGCTTCGGGGCCGGGTAGCACAGTCGGATTTGACCCGGCGGTTCTGCCGAATGCCTGGCCTTCGAGGGGGGCCTGCCCTCTGAGTTCAGGCCGAATTTGGTGAATTTCCTATGTTGGGAAGTGGTCCAAACGGGGATGGGAGTGGACCTGACAGCTCATACCGACTTTGGGGCTTCCAAGCCGGGTAGCTCAGCCGGATTTGATCCGGCGGTTCCGCCGACTGTCACGCCTTCGAGGGGGGACTCTCCTCTAAGTTCGGGCCGAATTTGGTGAATTTCCTAAGTCGGGAAGTGGTCCAAACGGGGATGGGAGTGAACCTGACAGCTCATACCGACTTTGGGGCTTCCAAGACGGGTAGCTCAGCCGGATTTGATCCGGCGGTTCCGCCGACTGTCACGCCTTCGAGGGGGGACTGTTGTCTAAGTTCAGGCCGAATTTGGTGAATTTCCTAAGTCGGGACGTGGTCCAAACGGGGTTGGGAGTGAACCTAACTGCTCATACCGACTTTGAGGCTTCGGGGCCGGGTAGCACAGTCGTATTTGTCCCGGCGGTTCTGCCGAATGCCTGGCCTTCGAGGGGGGCCTGCCCTCTGAGTTCAGGCCGAATTTGGTGAATTTCCTATGTCGGGAAGTGGTCCAAATGGTGATGGGGTTGAATCTGACAGCTCATACCGACCTTGAGGCTTCCAAGCCGGCTGGCCCGGCCGGATTTGACCCGGCGGTTAGAAAATTTTTCAGTCAGTACAAATCAGTAACCACTGACACTTAGAATATTTTTGCAGCAGTACAAATCAGTAACCAGCGACACTTAAAATATTTTTTAGTCAGTACAAATCAGTAACCAGCGACACTTAGAATATTTTTGAGTCAGTAGAAGTCAGTAACCAAGTGCATTTTTGAATTGGTTACTGATTTCTCCGTTGAAGTTGGGGCTGCGGTTGGCTTCAGTTAGTGGTGGGGGCTTAATTTTCGCCGAGCGGAGCGTGTCCCGGTAGTGTCTCCGAGGAAGTGGTACCTTTTGAAGGGGGTGTTTCTGAATTTGGGCCCTTTTTGAGTGGCATTGCCGGATGGGTTTTGTCTTGAAGGCTTCCAAATCGGGTAGCTCAGCCGGATTTGACCCGGCGGTTCTACCGACTGTCACGCCTTCGAGGGGGGACTGTTGTATAAGTTCAGGCCGAATTTGGCGAATTTCCTAAGTCGGGAAATGGCCCAAACTGGGATGGGACTGAACCTGACTGCTCATACCGACTTTGAGGCTTCGGGGCCGGGTAGCTCAGCCGGATTTGATCCGGCGGTTCTGCCGACTTCTACGCCTTCGAGGGGGGCCTGTCCTCTGAGTTCAGGCCGAATTTGGTGAATTTCCTAAGTCGGGAAGTGGTCCAAACGGGGATGGGAGTGAACCTGACAGCTCATACCGACTTTGGGGCTTCCAAGCCGGGTAGCTCAGCCGGATTTGATCCGGCGGTTCTACCGACTGTCACGCCTTCGAGGGGGGACTGTTGTATAAGTTCAGGCCGAATTTGGCGAATTTCCTAAGTCGGGAAGTGGTCCAAACGGGGATGGGACTGAACCTGACAGCTCATACCGACTTTGAGGCTTCGGGTCCGGGTAGCTCAGCCGGATTTGACCCGGCGATTCTGCCGACTTCACGCCTTCGAGGGGGGACTGTCTCTGAGTTCAGGCCGAATTTGGTGAATTTCCTAAGTCGGGAAGTGGTCCAAACTGGGATGGGAGTGAACCTGACAGCTCATACCGACTTTGAGGCTTCGGGGCCGGGTAACACAGCCGGATTTGATCCGGCGTTTCTGCCGACTGTCACGCCTTCGAGGGGGGACTGTCTCTGAGTTCAGGCCGAATTTGGTGAATTTCCTAAGTCGGGAAGTGGTCCAAACGGGGATGGGAGTGAACCTGACAGCTCATACCGACTTTGGGGCTTCCAAGCCGGGTAGCTCAGCCGGATTTGATCCGGCGGTTCTGCCGACTTCACGCCTTCGAGGGGGGACTGTCTTCTGAGTTCAGGCCGAATTTGGCGAATTTCCTAAGTCGGGAAGTGGTCCAAACGGGGATGGGAGTGAACCTGACAGCTCATACCGACTTTGGGGCTTCCAAGCCGGGTAGCTCAGCCGGATTTGATCCGGCGGTTCTACCGACTGTCACGCCTTCGAGGGGGGACTGTTGTATAAGTTCAGGCCGAATTTGGCGAATTTCCTAAGTCGGGAAGTGGTCCAAACGGGGATGGGAGTGAACCTGACAGCTCATACCGACTTTGAGGCTTCGGGTGCGGGTAGCTCAGCCGGATTTGATCCGGCGGTTCTGCCGACTTCTACGCCTTCGAGCGGGGACTGTCCTCTGAGTTCAGGCCGAATTTGGTGAATTTCCTAAGTCGGGAAGTGGTCCAAACGGGGATGGGAGTGAACCTGACAGCTCATACCGACTTTGAGGCTTCCAAGCCGGGTAGCTCAGCCGGATTTGATCCGGCGGTTCTGCCGACTTCACGCCTTCGAGGGGGGACTGTCTCTAAGTTCAGGCCGAATTTGGTGAATTCCTAAGTCGGGAAGTGGTCCAAACGGGGATGGGAGTGAACCTGACAGCTCATACCGACTTTGGGGCTCCAAGCCGGGTAGCTCAGCCGGATTTGATCCGGCGGTTCTACCGACTGTCACGCCTTCGAGGGGGGACTGTTGTATAAGTTCAGGCCGAATTTGGCGAATTTCCTAAGTCGGGAAGTGGTCCAAACGGGGATGGGAGTGAACCTGACAGCTCATACCGACTTTGAGGCTTCGGGTGCGGGTAGCTCAGCCGGATTTGACCCGGCGATTCTGCCGACTTCCACGCCTTCGAGCGGGGGCTGTCCTCTGAGTTCAGGCCGAATTTGGTTAATTTCCTAAGTCGGGAAGTGGTCCAAACGGGGATGGGAGTGCACCTGACAGCTCATACCGACTTTGAGGCTTCCAAGCCGGGTAACCCAGCCGGATCTGACCCGGCGATTCCGCCGACTGTCACGCCTTCGAGGGGGGACTGTCCTCTGAGTTCCGGCCGAATTTGGTGAATTTCCTAAGTCGGGAAGTGGTCCAAACGGGGATGGGAGTGAACCTGACAGCTCTTACCGACTTTGAGGCTTCGGGGCCGGGTAGCTCAGCCGGATTTGACCCGGCGATTCTGCCGACTTCCACGCCTTCGAGGGGGGGGGCTGTCCTCTGAGTTCAGGCCGAATTTGGTGAATTTCCTAAGTCGGGAAATGGCCCAAACTGGGATGGGACTGAACCTGACTGCTCATACCGACTTTGAGGCTTCGGGGCCGGGTAGCACAGTCGGATTTGACCCGGCGGTTCTGCCGAATGCCTGGCCTTCGAGGGGGGCCTGCCCTCTGAGTTCAGGCCGAATTTGGTGAATTTCCTATGTTGGGAAGTGGTCCAAACGGGTATGGGAGTGGACCTGACAGCTCATACCGCCTTTGGGGCTTCCAAGCCGGGTAGCTCAGCCGGATTTGATCCGGCGGTTCCGCCGACTGTCACGCCTTCGAGGGGGGACTCTCCTCTAAGTTCGGGCCGAATTTGGTGAATTTCCTAAGTCGGGAAGTGGTCCAAACGGGGATGGGAGTGAACCTGACAGCTCATACCGACTTTGAGGCTTCGGAGCGGGTAGCTCAGCCGGATTTGATCCGGCTATTCTGCCGACTTCACGCCTTCGAGGGGGGACTGTCCTCTGAGTTCAGGCCGAATTTGGTGAATTTCCTAAGTCGGGAAGTGGTCCAAACGGGGATGGGAGTGAACCTGACAGCTCATACCGACTTTGAGGCTTCAAGCCGGGTAGCTCAGCCGGATTTGATCCGGCGGTTCTGCCGACTGTCACGCCTTCGAGGGGGGACTGTCCTCTGAGTTCTGGCCGAATTTGGTGAATTTCCTATGTCGGGAAGTGGTCCAAACGGGGATGGGAGTGAACCTGACAGCTCATACCGACTTTGAGGCTTCGGGCCGGGTAGCTCAGCCGGATTTGACTCGGCGGTTCTGCCGACTGTCCACGCCTTCGAGGGGGGACTGTCCTCTGAGTTCAGGCCGAATTTGGTGAATTTCCTAAGTCGGTAAATGGCCCAAACTGGGATGGGACTGAACTGACTGCTCATACCGACTTTGAGGCTTCGGGGCCGGGTAGCTCAGCCGGATTTGACCCGGCGGTTCTGCCGATGCCTGGCCTTCGAGGGGGGACTGTCCTCTGAGTTCAGGCCGAATTTTGGTGAATTTCCTAAGTCGGGAAGTGGTCAAACGGGGATGGGAGTGAACCTGACAGCTCATACCGACTTTGGGGCTTCCAAGCCGGGTAGCTCAGCCGGATTTGATCCGGCGGTTCTGCCGACTGTCACGCCTTCGAGGGGGGCCTGTCCTCTGAGTTCAGGCCGAATTTGGTGAATTTCCTAAGTCGGGAAGTGGTCCAAACGGGGATGGGAGTGAACCTGACAGCTCATACGACTTTGGGGCTTCCAAGCCGGGTAGCTCAGCCGGATTTGACCCGGCGATTCCGCCGACTGTCACGCCTTCGAGGGGGGACTGTTGTATAGTTCAGGCCGAATTTGGTGAATTTCCTAAGTCGGGAAGTGGTCCAAACGGGGATGGGAGTGAACCTGACAGCTCATACCGACTTTGAGGCTTCCAAGCCGGGTAGCTCAGCCGGATTTGATCCCGGCGGTTCTGCCGACTTCACGCCTTCGAGGGGGGCCTGTCCTCTGAGTTCAGGCCGAATTTGGTGAATTTCCTAAGTCGGGAAGTGGTCCAAACGGGGATGGGAGTGACCTGACAGCTCATACCGACTTTGGGGCTTCCAAGCCGGGTAGCTCAGCCGGATTTGATCCGGCGATTCCGACTGTCACGCCTTCGAGGGGGGGACTGTCCTCTGAGTTCAGGCCGAATTTGGTCGAATTTCCTAAGTCGGGAAGTGGTCCAAACGGGGATGGGAGTGAACCTGACAGCTCATACCGACTTTGAGGCTTCGGAGCGGGTAGCTCAGCCGGATTTGATCCGGCGATTCTGCCGACTTCACGCCTTCGAGCGGGGGGCTGTCCTCTGAGTTCAGGCCGAATTTGGTGAATTTCCTAAGTCGGGAAGTGGTCCAAACGGGGATGGGAGTGAAC
>NW_026868944.1:0-5540 GCF_020745735.1 Hemiscyllium ocellatum
TCTGAGTTCAGGCCGAATTTGGTGAATTTCCTAAGTCGGGAAGTGGTCCAAACGGGGATGGGAGTGAACTGACAGCTCATACCGACTTTGAGGCTTCAAGCCGGGTAGCTCAGCCGGATTTGACCGGCGGTTCTGCCGACTGTCACGCCTTCGAGGGGGGACTGTCCTCTGAGTTCAGGCCGAATTTGGTGAATTTCCTAAGTCGGGAAGTGGTCCAAACGGGGATGGGAGTGAACCTGACAGCTCATACCGACTTTGAGGCTTCCAAGCCGGGTAGCTCAGCCGGATTTGATCCGGCGGTTCTGCCGACTGTCACGCCTTCGAGGGGGGACTGTCCTCTGAGTTCAGGCCGAATTTGGTGAATTTCCTAAGTCGGGAAGTGGTCCAAACGGGGATGGGAGTGAACCTGACAGCTCATACCGACTTTGGGGCTTCCAAGCCGGGTAGCTCAGCCGGATTTGATCCGGCGGTTCTGCCGACTGTCACGCCTTCGAGGGGGGCCTGTTGTATAAGTTCAGGCCGAATTTGGCGAATTTCCTAAGTCGGGAAGTGGTCCAAACGGGGATGGGAGTGAACCTGACAGCTCATACCGACTTTGGGGCTTCCAAGCCGGGTAGCTCAGCCGGATTTGATCCGGCGGTTCTACCGACTGTCACGCCTTCGAGGGGGGACTGTTGTATAAGTTCAGGCCGAATTTGGCGAATTTCCTAAGTCGGGAAGTGGTCCAAACGGGGATGGGAGTGAACCTGACAGCTCATACCGACTTTGAGGCTTCGGGTGCGGGTAGCTCAGCCGGATTTGACCCGGCGATTCTGCCGACTTCCACGCCTTCGAGCGGGGACTGTCCTCTGAGTTCAGGCCGAATTTGGTTAATTTCCTAAGTCGGGAAGTGGTCCAAACGGGGATGGGAGTGCACCTGACAGCTCATACCGACTTTGAGGCTTCCAAGCCGGGTAACCCAGCCGGATCTGACCCGGCGATTCCGCCGACTGTCACGCCTTCGAGGGGGGAATGTCCTCTGAGTTCAGGCCGAATTTGGTGAATTTCCTAAGTCGGGTAAGTGGTCCAAACGGTGATGGGAGTGCACCTGACAGCTCATACCGACTTTGAGGCTTCGGGGCCGGGTAACTCAGCCGGATTTGACCCGGCGATTCGGCCGACTTCCACGCCTTCGAGGGGGGCTGACCTCTGAGTTCAGGCCGAATTTGGTGAATTTCCTAAGTCGGGAAATGGCCCAAACTGGGATGGGACTGAACCTGACTGCTCATACCGACTTTGAGGCTTCGGGGCCGGGTAGCACAGTCGGATTTGACCCGGCGGTTCTGCCGAATGCCTGGCCTTCGAGGGGGGCCTGCCCTCTGAGTTCAGGCCGAATTTGGTGAATTTCCTATGTTGGGAAGTGGTTCAAACGGGGATGGGAGTGGACCTGCCAGCTCATACCGACTTTGGGGCTTCCAAGCCGGGTAGCTCAGCCGGATTTGATCCGGCGGTTCCGCCGACTGTCACGCCTTCGAGGGGGGACTCTCCACTAAGTTCGGGCCGAATTTGGTGAATTTCCTAAGTCGGGAAGTGGTCCAAACGGGGATGGGAGTGAACCTGACAGATCATACCGACTTTGGGGCTTCCAAGACGGGTAGCTCAGCCGGATTTGATCCGGCGGTTCCGCCGACTGTCACGCCTTCGAGGGGGGACAGTTGTCTAAGTTCAGGCCGAATTTGGTGAATTTCCTAAGTCGGGACGTGGTCCAAACGGGGTTGGGAGTGAACCTAACTGCTCATACCGACATTTGAGGCTTCGGGGCCGGGTAGCACAGTCGTATTTGTCCCGGCGGTTCTGCCGAATGCCTGGCCTTCGAGGGGGGCCTGCCCTCTGAGTTCAGGCCGAATTTGGTGAATTTCCTATGTCGGGAAGTGGTCCAAATGGTGATGGGGTTGAATCTGACAGCTCATACCGACCTTGAGGCTTCCAAGCCGGCTGGCCCGGCCGGATTTGACCCGGCGGTTAGAAAATTTTTCAGTCAGTACAAATCAGTAACCACTGACACTTAGAATATTTTTGAAGCAGTACAAATCAGTAACCACTGACACTTAGAATATTTTTCAGTCAGTACAAATCAGTAACCAGCGACACTTAAAATATTTTTTAGTCAGTACAAATCAGTAACCAGCGACACTTAGAATATTTTTGAGTCAGTAGAAGTCAGTAACCAAGTGCATTTTTGAATTGGTTACTGATTTCTCCGTTGAAGTTGGGGCTGCGGTTGGCTTCAGTTAGTGGTGGGGGCTTAATTTTCGCCGAGCGGAGCGTGTCCCGGTAGTGTCTCCGAGGAAGTGGTACCTTTTGAAGGGGGTGTTTCTGAATTTGGGCCCTTTTGAGTGGCATTGCCGGATGGGTTTTGTCTTGAAGGCTTCCAAATCGGGTAGCTCAGCCGGATTTGACCCGGCGGTTCTACCGACTGTCACGCCTTCGAGGGGGGACTGTTGTATAAGTTCAGGCCGAATTTGGCGAATTTCCTAAGTCGGGAAATGGCCCAAACTGGGATGGGACTGAACCTGACTGCTCATACCGACTTTGAGGCTTCGGGGCCGGGTAGCTCAGCCGGATTTGATCCGGCGGTTCTGCCGACTTCTACGCCTTCGAGGGGGGCCTGTCCTCTGAGTTCAGGCCGAATTTGGTGAATTTCCTAAGTCGGGAAGTGGTCCAAACGGGGATGGGAGTGAACCTGACAGCTCATACCGACTTTGGGGCTTCCAAGCCGGGTAGCTCAGCCGGATTTGATCCGGCGGTTCTACCGACTGTCACGCCTTCGAGGGGGGACTGTTGTATAAGTTCAGGCCGAATTTGGCGAATTTCCTAAGTCGGGAAGTGGTCCAAACGGGGATGGGAGTGAACCTGACAGCTCATACCGACTTTGAGGCTTCGGGGCCGGGTAGCTCAGCCGGATTTGACCCGGCGATTCTGCCGACTGTCACGCCTTCGAGGGGGGACTGTCTCTGAGTTCAGGCCGAATTTGGAGAATTTCCTAAGTCGGGAAGTGGTCCAAACGGGGATGGGAGTGCACCTGACAGCTCATACCGACTTTGAGGCATCCAAGCCGGGTAGCTCAGCCGGATTTGCCCCGGCGATTCCGCCGACTGTCACGCCATCGAGGGGGGACTGTCCTCTGAGTTCCGGCCGATTTTGGTGAATTTCCTAAGTCGGGAAGTGGTCCAAACGGGGATGGGAGTGAACCTGACAGCACATACCGACTTTGAGGCTTCGGGCGGGTAGCTCAGCCGGATATGACCCGGCGGTTCTTCCGACTTCCACGCCTTCGAGGGGGGGCTGTCCTCTAAGTTCAGGCCGAATTTGGAGAATTTCCTAAGTCGGGAAGTGGTCCAAACGGGGATGGGCGTGAACCTGACAGCTCATACCGACATTGAGGCTTCCAAGCCGGGTAGCTCTGCCGGATTTGATCCGGCGGTTCTTCCGACTGTCACGCCTTCGAGGGGGGACTGTCCTCTAGTTCAGGCCGAATTTGGAGAATTTCCTAAGTCGGGAAATGGCCCAAACTGGGATGGGACTGAACCTGACTGCTCATACCGACTTTGAGGCTTCGGGGCCGGGTAGCTCAGCCGGATTAGACCCGGCGATTCTGCCGACTTCCACGCCTTCGAGGGGGGGGCCTGTCCTCTGAGTTCAGGCCGAATATGGTGAATTTCCTAAGTCGGGAAGTGGTCCAAACGGGGATGGGAGTGAACCTGACAGCTCCTACCGACTTTGGTGCTTCCAAGCCGGGTAGCTCAGCCGGATTTGATCCGGCGGTTCCGCCGACTGTCACGCCTTCGAGGGGGGACTGTAGTCTGAGTTCAGGCCGAATTTGGTAAATTTCCTAAGTCGGGAAGTGGTCCAAACGGGGATGGGAGTGAACCTGACAGCTCATACCGACTTTGAGGCTTCGGGGCCGGGTAGCTCAGCCGGATTTGACCCGGCGATTCTACCGACTGTCACGCCTTCGAGGGGGGACTGTCCTATGAGTTCAGGCCGAATTTGGCGAATTTCCTAAGTCGTGAAGTGGTCCAAACTGGGATGGGAGTGAACCTGACAGCTCATAACGACTTTGAGGCTTCGGGTGCGGGTAGCACAGCCGGATTTGAACCGGCGGTTCTGCCGACTGACACGCCTTCGAGGGGGGCCTGTCCTCTGAGTTCAGGCCGAATTTGGTGAATTTCCTAAGTCGGGAAGTGGTCCAAACGGGGAAGGGAGTGAACCTGACAGCTCATACCGACTTTGGGGCTTCCAAGCCGGGTAGCTCAGCCGGATTTGATCCGGCGGTTCTGCCGACTGTCCACGCCTTCGAGGGGGGACTGTTGTATAAGTTCAGGCCGAATTTGGCGAATTTCCTAAGTCGGGAAGTGGTCCAAACGGGGATGGGAGTGAACCTGACAGCTCATACCGACTTTGGGGCTTCCAAGCCGGGTAGCTCAGCCGGATTTGATCCGGCGGTTCTACCGACTGTCACGCCTTCGAGGGGGGACTGTTGTATAAGTTCAGGCCGAATTTGGCGAATTTCCTAAGTCGGGAAGTGGTCCAAACGGGGGATGGGAGTGAACCTGACAGCTCATACCGACGTTGAGGCTTCGGGTCGGGTAGCTCAGCCGGATTTGACACCGGCGATTCTGCCGACTTGCACGCCTTCGAGCGGGGACTGTCCTCTGAGTTCAGGCCGAATTTGGTGAATTTCCTAATCGGGAAGTGGTCCAAACGGGGATGGGAGTGCACTTGACAGCTCATACCGACTTTGTGGCTTCCAAGCCGGGTAGCTCAGCCGGATTTGATCCGGCGGTTCCGCCGACTGTCACGCCTTCGAGGGGGGACTCTCCTCTAAGTTCGGGCCGAATTTGGTGAATTTCCTAAGTCGGGAAGGGGTCCAAACGGGGATGGGAGTGAACCTGACAGCTCATACCGACTTTGAGGCTTCGGGGCCGGGTAGCTCAGCCGGATTTGATCCGGCGGTTCTACCGACTGTCACGCCTTCGAGGGGGGACTGTCTCTGAGTTCAGGCCGAATTTGGTGAATTTCCTAAGTCGGGAAGTGGCCCAAACTGGGATGGGAGTGAACCTGACTGCTCATACCGACTTTGAGGCTTCGGGGCCGGGTAGCACAGTCGGATTTGACCCGGCGGTTCTGCCGACTGCCTGGCCTTCGAGGGGGGCCTGTCCTCTGAGTTCAGGCCGAATTTGGTGAATTTCCTAAGTCGGGAAGTTGGTCCAAACGGGGATGGGAGTGGACCTGACAGCTCATACCGACTTTGGGGCTTCCATGCCGGGTAGCTCAGCCGGATTTGATCCGGCGGTTCCGCCGACTGTCACGCCTTCGAGGGGGGGACTCTCCTCTAAGTTCGGGCCGAATTTGGTGAATTTCCTAAGTCGGGAAGTGGTCCAAACGGGGATGGGAGTGAACCTGACAGCTCATACCGACTTTGAGGCTTCAAGCCGGGTAGCTCAGCCGGATTTGATCCGGCGGTTCCGCCGACTGTCACGCCTTCGAGGGGGGACTGT
>NW_026868945.1:0-5517 GCF_020745735.1 Hemiscyllium ocellatum
CGACTGTCACGCCTTCGAGGGGGGACTGTTGGCTAAGTTCAGGCCGAATTTGGCGAATTTCCTAAGTCGGGAAATGGCCCAAACTGGGATTGGACTGAACCTGACTGCTCATACCGACTTTGAGGCTTCGGGGCCGGGTAGCACAGTCCGATTTGATCCGGCGGTTCTGCCGACTGCCTGGCCTTCGAGGGGGGCCATGCCCTCTGAGTTCAGGCCGAATTTGGTGAATTTCCTAAGTCAGGAAGTGGTCCAAACGGGGATGGGAGTGAACCTGACAGCTCATATCGACTTTGGGGCTTCCAAGCCGGGTAGCTCAGCCGGATTTGATCCGGCGGTTCTACCGACTGACACGCCTTCGAGGGGGGACTGTTGTATAGGTTCAGGCCGAATTTGGCGAATTTCCTAAGTCGGGAAGTGGTCCAAACGGGGATGGGAGTGAACCTGACAGCTCATACCGACTTTGGGGATTCCAAGCCGGGTAGCTCAGCCGGATTTGATCCGGCGGTTCTACCGACTGTCACGCCTTCGAGGGGGGGACTGTTGTATAAGTTCAGGCCGAATTTGGCGAATTTCCAAGTCGGGAAGTGGTCCAAACGGGGATGGGAGTGAACCTGACAGCTCATACCGACTTTGAGGCTTCGGGTGCGGGAAGCTCAGCCGGATTTGACCCGGCGATTCTGCCGACTTCAACGCCTTCGAGGGGGGACTGTCCTCTGAGTTCAGGCCGAATTTGGTTAATTTCCTAAGTCGGGAAGTGGTCCAAACGGGGATGGGAGTGAACCTGACAGCTCATACCGACTTTGAGGCTTCCAAGCCGGGTACCACAGCCGGATTTGACCCGGCGGTTCGCCGACTGTCACGCCTTCGAGGGGGGACTGTCCTCTGAGTTCAGGCCGAATTTGGCGAATTTCCTAAGTCGGGAAATGGTCCAAACTGGGATGGGAGTGAACCTGACTGCTCATACCGACTTTGAGGCTTCGGGGCCGGGTAGCTCAGCCGGATTTGACCCGGCGATTCTGCCGACTTCCACGCCTTCGAGCGGGGGCTGTCCTCTGAGTTCAGGCCGAATTTGGTGAATTTCCTATGTTGGGAAGTGGTCCAAACGGGGATGGGAGTGAACCTGACAGCTCATACCGACTTTGAGGCTTCAAGCCGGGTAGCTCAGCCGGATTTGATCCGGCGGTTCCGCCGACTGTCACGCCTTCGAGGGGGGACTCTCCTCTAAGTTCGGGCCGAATTTGGTGAATTTCCTAAGTCGGGAAGTGGTCCAAACGGGGATGGGAGTGAACCTGACAGCTCATACCGACTTTGGGGCTTCCAAGACGGGTAGCTCAGCCGGATTTGATCCGGCGGTTCCGCCGACTGTCACGCCTTCGAGGGGGGACTGTTGTCTAAGTTCAGGCCGAATTTGGTGAATTTCCTAAGTCGGGACGTGGTCCAAACGGGGTTGGGAGTGAACCTAACTGCTCATACCGACTTTGAGGCTTCGGGGCCGGGTAGCACAGTCGTATTTGTCCCGGCGGTTCTGCCGAATGCCTGGCCTTCGAGGGGGGCCTGCCCTCTGAGTTCAGGCCGAATTTGGTGAATTTCCTATGTCGGGAAGTGGTCCAAATGGTGATGGGGTTGAATCTGACAGCTCATACCGACCTTGAGGCTTCCAAGCCGGCTGGCCCGGCCGGATTTGACCCGGCGGTTAGAAAATTTTTCAGTCAGTACAAATCAGTAACCACTGACACTTAGAATATTTTTGAAGCAGTACAAATCAGTAACCACTGACACTTAGAATATTTTTCAGTCAGTACAAATCAGTAACCAGCGACACTTAAAATATTTTTTAGTCAGTACAAATCAGTAACCAGCGACACTTAGAATATTTTTGAGTCAGTAGAAGTCAGTAACCAAGTGCATTTTTGAATTGGTTACTGATTTCTCCGTTGAAGTTGGGGCTGCGGTTGGCTTCAGTTAGTGGTGGGGGCTTAATTTTCGCCGAGCGGAGCGTGTCCCGGTAGTGTCTCCGAGGAAGTGGTACCTTTTGAAGGGGGTGTTTCTGAATTTGGGCCCTTTTTGAGTGGCATTGCCGGATGGGTTTTGTCTTGAAGGCTTCCAAATCGGGTAGCTCAGCCGGATTTGACCCGGCGGTTCTACCGACTGTCACGCCTTCGAGGGGGGACTGTTGTATAAGTTCAGGCCGAATTTGGCGAATTTCCTAAGTCGGGAAATGGCCCAAACTGGGATGGGACTGAACCTGACTGCTCATACCGACTTTGAGGCTTCGGGGCCGGGTAGCTCAGCCGGATTTGATCCGGCGGTTCTGCCGACTTCTACGCCTTCGAGGGGGGCCTGTCCTCTGAGTTCAGGCCGAATTTGGTGAATTTCCTAAGTCGGGAAGTGGTCCAAACGGGGATGGGAGTGAACCTGACAGCTCATACCGACTTTGGGGCTTCCAAGCCGGGTAGCTCAGCCGGATTTGATCCGGCGGTTCTACCGACTGTCACGCCTTCGAGGGGGGGACTGTTGTATAAGTTCAGGCCGAATTTGGCGAATTTCCTAAGTCGGGAAGTGGTCCAAACGGGGATGGGAGTGAACCTGACAGCTCATACCGACTTTGGGGCTTCCAAGCCGGGTAGCTCAGCCGGATTTGATCCGGCGGTTCTACCGACTGTCACGCCTTCGAGGGGGGACTGTCGTATGAGTTCAGGCCGAATTTGGCGAATTTCCTAAGTCGGGAAGTGGTCCAAACGGGGATGGGAGTGAACCTGACAGCTCATACCGACTTTGAGGCTTCGGGTGCGGGTAGCTCAGCCGGATTTGACCCGGCGATTCTGCCGACTTCCACGCCTTCGAGCGGGGGCTGTCCTCTGAGTTCAGGCCGAATTTGGTGAATTTCCTAAGTCGGGAAGTGGTCCAAACGGGGATGGGAGTGGACCTGACAGCTCATACCGACTTTGGGGCTTCCAAGCCGGGTAGCTCAGCCGGATTTGATCCGGCGGTTCTGCCGACTTCACGCCTTCGAGGGGGGACTCTCCTCTGAGTTCAGGCCGAATTTGGTGAATTTCCTAAGTCGGGAAGTGGTCCAAACGGGGATGGGAGTGAACCTGACAGCTCATACCGACTTTGGGGCTTCCAAGACGGGTAGCTCAGCCGGATTTGATCCGGCGGTTCCGCCGACTGTCACGCCTTCGAGGGGGGACTGTTGTCTAAGTTCAGGCCGAATTTGGTGAATTTCCTAAGTCGGGACGTGGTCCAAACGGGGTTGGGAGTGAACCTAACTGCTCATACCGACTTTGAGGCTTCGGGGCCGGGTAGCACAGTCGTATTTGTCCCGGCGGTTCTGCCGAATGCCTGGCCTTCGAGGGGGGCCTGCCCTCTGAGTTCAGGCCGAATTTGGTGAATTTCCTATGTCGGGAAGTGGTCCAAATGGTGATGGGGTTGAATCTGACAGCTCATACCGACCTTGAGGCTTCCAAGCCGGCTGGCCCGGCCGGATTTGACCCGGCGGTTAGAAAATTTTTCAGTCAGTACAAATCAGTAACCACTGACACTTAGAATATTTTTGAAGCAGTACAAATCAGTAACCACTGACACTTAGAATATTTTTCAGTCAGTACAAATCAGTAACCAGCGACACTTAAAATATTTTTTAGTCAGTACAAATCAGTAACCAGCGACACTTAGAATATTTTTGAGTCAGTAGAAGTCAGTAACCAAGTGCATTTTTGAATTGGTTACTGATTTCTCCGTTGAAGTTGGGGCTGCGGTTGGCTTCAGTTAGTGGTGGGGGCTTAATTTTCGCCGAGCGGAGCGTGTCCCGGTAGTGTCTCCGAGGAAGTGGTACCTTTTGAAGGGGGTGTTTCTGAATTTGGGCCCTTTTTGAGTGGCATTGCCGGATGGGTTTTGTCTTGAAGGCTTCCAAATCGGGTAGCTCAGCCGGATTTGACCCGGCGGTTCTACCGACTGTCACGCCTTCGAGGGGGGACTGTTGTATAAGTTCAGGCCGAATTTGGCGAATTTCCTAAGTCGGGAAATGGCCCAAACTGGGATGGGACTGAACCTGACTGCTCATACCGACTTTGAGGCTTCGGGGCCGGGTAGCTCAGCCGGATTTGATCCGGCGGTTCTGCCGACTTCTACGCCTTCGAGGGGGGCCTGCCCTCTGAGTTCAGGCCGAATTTGGTGAATTTCCTAAGTCGGGAAGTGGTCCAAACGGGGATGGGAGTGAACCTGACAGCTCATACCGACTTTGGGGCTTCCAAGCCGGGTAGCTCAGCCGGATTTGATCCGGCGGTTCTACCGACTGTCACGCCTTCGAGGGGGGACTGTTGTATAAGTTCAGGCCGAATTTGGCGAATTTCCTAAGTCGGGAAGTGGTCCAAACGGGGATGGGAGTGAACCTGACAGCTCATACCGACTTTGGGGCTTCCAAGCCGGGTAGCTCAGCCGGATTTGATCCGGCGGTTCTACCGACTGTCACGCCTTCGAGGGGGGACTGTTGTATAAGTTCAGGCCGAATTTGGCGAATTTCCTAAGTCGGGAAGTGGTCCAAACGGGGATGGGAGTGAACCTGACAGCTCATACCGACTTTGAGGCTTCGGGTCCGGGTAGCTCAGCCGGATTTGACCCGGCGATTCTGCCGACTTCCACGCCTTCGAGGGGGGGCGGTCCTCTGAGTTCAGGCCGAATTTGGTGAATTTCCTAAGTCGGGAAGTGGCCCAAACTGGGATGGGACTGAACCTGACTGCTCATACCGACTTTGAGGCTTCCGGGCCGGGTAGCACAGTCGGATTTGACCCGGCGGTTCTGCCGACTGCACGCCTTCGAGGGGGCCTGCCCTCTGAGTTCAGGCCGAATTTGGTGAATTTCCTATGTTGGGAAGTGGTCCAAACGGGGATGGGAGTGACCTGACAGCTCATACCGACTTTGGGGCTTCGAGGCCGGGTAGCTCAGCCGGATTTGACCCGGCGATTCCGCCGACTGCCACGCCTTCGAGGGGGGACTGTCTCTGAGTTCAGGCCGAATTTGGTGAATTTCCTAAGTCGGGAAATGGCCCAAACTGGAATGGGACTGAACCTGACTGCTCATACCGACTTTGAGGCTTCGGGGCCGGGTAGCACAGTCGGATTTGACCCGGCGGTTCTGCCGAATGCCTGGCCTTCGAGGGGGGCCTGCCCTCTGAGTTCAGGCCGAATTTGGTGAATTTCCTATGTAGGGAAGTGGTCCAAACGGGGATGGGAGTGGACCTGACAGCTCATACCGACTTTGGGGCTTCCAAGCCGGGTAGCACAGCCGGATTTGATCCGGCGGTTCAGCCGAATGTCACGCCTTCGAGGGGGGTCTCTCCTCTAAGTTCGGGCCGAATTTGGCGAATTTCCTATGTCGGGAAGTGGTCCAAACGGGGATGGGAGTGAACCTGACAGCTCATACCGACTTTGGGGCTTCCAAGACGGGTAGCTCAGCCGGTTTTGATCCGGCGGTTCCGCCGACTGTCACGCCTTCGAGGGGGGACTGCTCCTCTAAGTT
>NW_026868946.1:0-5512 GCF_020745735.1 Hemiscyllium ocellatum
TGTGATTGTGATGTGATTGTGATGTGATTGTGATTGTGATGTGATTGTGATGTGATTGTGATGTGATTGTGATTGTGATGTGATTGTGATGTGATTGTGATGTGATTGTGATGTGATGTGATTGTGATGTGATTGTGATTGTGATGTGATGTGATGTGATTGTTGTGATGTGATTGTGATGTGATTGTGATTGTGATGTGATTGTGATTGTGATGTGATTGTGATGTGATGTGATTGTGATTGTGATTTGATGTGATGTGATTGTGATGTGATTGTGATGTGATTGTGATGTGATGTGATTGTGATGTGATTGTGATTGTGATGTGATTGTGATTGTGATGTGATTGTGATTGTGATGTGATGTGATTGTGATGTGATGTGATGTGATTGTGATGTGATTGTGATGTGATTGTGATGTGATTGTGATTGTGATGTGATTGTGATGTGATTGTGATTGTGATGTTATTGTGATGTGATGTGATTGTGATGTGATTGTGATGTGATTGTGATTTGATGTGATTGATTGTGATGTGATTGTGATGTGATTGTGATGTGATTGTGATTGTGATGTGATTGTGATTGTGATGTGATTGTGATTGTGATGTGATTGTGATTGTGATGTGATTGTGATGTGATGTGATTGTGATGTGATGTGATTGTGATGTGATGTGATGTGATTGTGATGTGATTGTGATGTGATTGTGATGTGTTTGTGATTGTGATGTGATTGTGATGTGATTGTGATTGTGTTGTGATGTGATTGTGATGTGATTGTGATGGATTGTGATTGTGATGTGATGTGATTGTGATGTGATTGTGATGTGATTGTGATGTGATTGTGATTGTGATGTGTTGTGATTGTGATGTGATGTGATTGTGATGTGATTGTGATTGTGATGTGATTGTGATGTGATGTGATTGTGATGTGATTGTGATGTGATTGTGATTTTGATGTGATTGTGATGTGATGTGATGTGATTGTGATGTGATTGTGATTGTGATGTGATGGTGATTGTGATGTGATTGTGATTGTGATGTGATTGTGATGTGATGTGATGTGATTGTGATGTGATGTGATTGTGATGTGATTGTGTTTGTGATGTGATTGTGATTGTGATGTGATGTGATTGTGATGTGATTGTGATTGTGATTGTGATGTGATTGTGATTGTGATGTGATGTGATGGTGATGTGATTGTGATGTGATTGTGATTGTGATGTGATTGTGAGTGATTGTGATGTGATTGTGATGTGATTGTGATTGTGATGTGATTGTGATTTGATGTGATGTGATGTGATTGTGATGTGATTGTGATGTGATTTTGATTGTGATGTGATTGTGATTGTGATGTGATTGTGATGTAATGTGATGTGATTGTGATGTGATGTGATGTGATGTGATGTGATTGTGATGTGATTGTAATGTGATTGTGTTGTGACTGTGATTGTGATGTGATTGTGATTGTGATGTGAGTGTGATGTGATGTGATGTGATTGTGATGTGATTGTGATGTGATTGTGATGTGATTGTGATTGAATGTGATTGTGATGTGATGTGATGTGATGTGATTTGATGTGATTGTGATGTGATTGTGATGTGATTGTGATTGTGATGTGATTGTGATGTGATTGTGATTGTGATGTGATATGATGTGATTGTGATGTGATTGTGATGTGATGTGATTGTGATGTGATTGTGATGTGATTGTGATTGTGATGTGATTGTGATTGTGATTGTGATTGTGATTGTGATGTGATTGTGATGTGATGTGATTGTGATGTGATTGTGATGTGATTGTGATTGTGATGTGATTGTGATGTGATGTGATTGTGATGTGATGTGATGTGATGTGATTGTGATGTGATTGTGATGTGATTGTGATGTGATTGTGATTGTGATGTGATTGTGATGTGATTGTGATTGTGATGTGATGTGATGTGATTGTGATGTGATTGTGAAGTGATTTGATTGTGATGTGATTGTGATGTGATTGTGATGTGATGTGATGTGATTGTGATGTGATTGTGATGTGATTGTGATGTGATTGTGATTGTGATGTGATTGTGATGTGATTGTGATGTGATTGTGATTGTGATGTGATGTGATTGTGATGTGATTGTGATGTGATTGGTGATGTGATTGTGATGTGATTGTGATGTGATGTGATTGTGATGTGATTGTGATTGTGATTGTGATTGTGATGTGATGTGATTGTGATGTGATTGTGATTGTGATGTGATTGTGATGTGATTGTGATTGTGATGTGATTGTGATGTGATTGTGATTGTGATGTGATTGTGATGTGATTGTGATGTGATTGTGATTGTGATGTGATGTGATTGTGATGTGATTGTGATGTGATTGTGATGTGATTGTGATGTGATTGTGATGTGATTGTGATTGTGATGTGATTGTGATTGTGATGTGATTGTGATGTGATTGTGATTGTGATGTGATTGTGATGTGATGTGATGTGATTGTGATGTGATTGTGATGTGATTGTGATGTGATTGTGATTGTGATTGTGATGTGTTGTGATGTGATTGTGATTGTGATGTGATTGTGATGTGATTGTGATTGTGATGTGATTGTGATGTGATTGTGATTGTGATGTGATTGTGATGTGATTGTGATGTGATTGTGATTGTGATGTGATGTGATTGTGATGTGATTGTGATGTGATTGTGATGTGATTGTGATGTGATTGTGATGTGATTGTGATTGTGATGTGATTGTGATTGTGATGTGATTGTGATGTGATTGTGATTGTGATGTGATTGTGATGTGATGTGATGTGATTGTGATGTGATTGTGATGTGATTGTGATGTGATTGTGATGTGATGTGATTGTGATGTGATTGTGATGTGATTGTGATTGTGATGTGATGTGATTGTGATTGTGATGTGATTGTGATGTGATTGTGATGTGATTGTGATGTGATTTGTGATTGTGATGTGATTGTGATGTGATGTGATTGTGATGTGATGTGATGTGATTGTGATGTGATTGTGATGTGATTGATGTGATTGTGATTGTGATGTGATTGTGATGTGATTGTGATTGTGATGTGATTGTGATGTGATTGTGATGTGATTGTGATGTGATTGTGATGTGATTGTGATTGTGTTGTGATGTGATTGTGATGTGATTGTGATTGTGATGTGATTGTGATGTGATTGTGTGTGATTGTGATGTGATTGTGATGTTTGATGTGATGTGATTGTGATTGTGATGTGATTGTGATGTGATGTGATGATTGTGATGTGATTGTGATGTGATGTGATTGTGATGTGATTGTGTTGTTTTGTGTGATGTTAATGTGATGTGATGTGATTGTGATGTGATTGTGATGTGATTGTGATGTGATTGTGATTGTGATGTGATGTGATTGTGATGTGATTGTGATGTGATGTGATGTGATTGTGATGTGATTGTGATTGTGATTGTGAATGTGATGTGATGTGATGTGATTGTGTGTGTGTGATGTGATTGTGATGTGATGTGATTGTGATGTGATTGTGATTGTGATGTGATTGTGATGTGATGTGATTGATGTGATGTGATTGTGATGTGATTGTGATTGTGATGTGATTGTGATTGTGATGTGATTGTGATGTTTTTGTGATGTGATTGTGATGTGATGTGATGTGATTGTGATGTGATTGTGATGTGATTGTGATGTGATTGTGATTGTGATGTGATTGTGATGTGATTGTGATTGTGATGTGTTGTGATGTGATTTTGATGTGATGTGATTGTGATGTGATTGTGATGTGATTGTGATGTGATTGTGATTGTGATGTGATTGTGATGTGATTGTGATTGTGATTGATTGTGATGTGATTGTGTTGTGATGTGATGTGATTGTGATGTGATTGTGATGTGATTGTGATGTGATTGTGATGTGATTGTGATTGTGATGTGATTGTGATGTGATTGTGATGTGATTGTGATGTGATTGTGATTGTGATTGTGATTGTGATGTGATGTGATGTGATTGTGATGTGATTGTGATGTGATTGTGATGTGATTGTGATGTGATTGTGATTGTGATGTGATTGTGATGTGTTGTGATGTGATGTGATGTGATTGTGATGTGATTGTGATTGTGATGTGATTGTGATTGTTTTTGTGATGTGATTGTGATGTGATTGTGATGTGATTGTGATGTGATTGTGATTGTGATGTGATGTGATTGTGATTGTGATGTGATTGTGATGTGATGTGATTGTGATTGTGATGTGATGTGATGTGATTGTGATTGTGATGTGTTGTGATGTGATTTTGATGTGATGTGATTTGTGATGTGATTGTGATGTGATTGTGATGTGATTGTGATTGTGATGTGATTGTGATGTGATTGTGATTGTGATTGTGATTGTGATGTGATTGTGTTGTGATGTGATGTGATTGTGATGTGATTGTGATGTGATTGTGATTGTGATGTGATGTGATGTGATGTGATTGTGATGTGATTGTGATGTGATTGTGATTGTGATGTGATTGTGATGTGATGTGTTGTGATGTGATTGTGATGTGATTGTGATTGTGATGTGATTGTGATGTGATTGTGATTGTGATGTGATGTGATTGTGATGTGATTGTGATTGTGATGTGATGTGATTGTGATTGTGATGTGATTGTGATGTGATTGTGATGTGATTGTGATTGTGATGTGATTGTGATGTGATTGTGATTGTGATGTGTTATTGTGATGTGATGTGATTGTGTGTTTGTGATTGTGATGTGATTGTGATGTGATGTGATGTGATTGTGATGTGATTGTGATGTGATTGTGATGTGATGTGATTGTGATGTGATTGTGATTGTGATGTGATTGTGATTGTGATGTGATTGTGATTGTGATTGTGATTGTGATGTGATGTGATTGTGATGTGATGTGATTGTGATGTGATGTGATGTGATTGTGATGTGATTGTGATGTGATTGTGATGTGATTGTGATTGTGATGTGATTGTGATGTGATTGTGATTGTGATGTGATGTGATTGTGATGTGATTGTGATGTGATTGTGATTGTGATGTGATGTGATTGTGATGTGATTGTGATGTGATTGTGATTGTGATGTGTTGTGATTGTGATGTGATGTGATTGTGATGTGATTGTGATTGTGATGTGATTGTGATGTGATTGTGATTGATGTGATTGTGATGTGATTGTGATGTGATTGTGATTGTGATGTGATTGTGATGTGATGTGATGTGATTGTGATGTGATTGTGATTGTGATGTGATGTGATTGTGATGTGATTGTGATGTGATGTGATTGTGATGTGATGTGATGTGATTGTGATGTGATGTGATTGTGATGTGATTGTGTTTGTGATGTGATTGTGATTGTGATGTGATGTGATTGTGATGTGATTGTGATTGTGATGTGATGTGATTGTGATTGTGATGTGATGTGATTGTGATGTGATTGTGATGTGATTGTGATTGTGATGTGATTGTGATGTGATTGTGATGTGATTGTGATTGTGATGTGATTGTG
>NW_026868947.1:0-5484 GCF_020745735.1 Hemiscyllium ocellatum
GGCCGAATTTGGCGAATTTCCTAAGTCGGGAAGTGGTCCAAACGGGGATGGGACTGAACCTGACTGCTCATACCGACTTTGAGGCTTCGGGGCCGGGTAGCTCAGCCGGATTTGACCCGGCGATTCTGCCGACTGCCTACGCCTTCGAGGGGGGCCTGTCCTCTGAGTTCAGGCCGAATTTGGTGAATTTCCTAAGTCGGGAAGTGGTCCAAACGGGGATGGGAGTGAACCTGACAGCTCATACCGACTTTGAGGCTTCCAAGCCGGGTAGCTCAGCCGGATTTGACCCGGCGGTTCTGCCGACTGTCCACGCCTTCGAGGGGGGACTGTCCTCATAAGTTCAGGCCGAATTTGGCGAATTTCCTAAGTCGGGAAGTGGTCCAAACGGGGATGGGAGTGAACCTGACAGCTCATACCGACTTTGAGGCTTCCAAGCCGGGTAGCTCAGCCGGATTTGACCCGGCGGTTCTGCCGACTTACACGCCTTCGAGGGGGGACTGTCTCTGAGTTCAGGCCGAATTTGGTGAATTTCCTAAGTCGGGAAGTGGTCCAAACGGGGATGGGAGTGAACCTGACAGCTCATACCGACTTTGAGGCTTCGGGGCCGGGTAGCACAGCGGATTTGATCCGGCGGTTCTGCCGACTGCACGCCTTCGAGGGGGGCTGTCCTCTGAGTTCAGGCCGAATTTGGTGAATTTCCTAAGTCGGGAAGTGGTCCAAACGGGGATGGGAGTGAACCTGACAGCTCATACCGACTTTGGGGCTTCCAAGCCGGGTAGCTCAGCCGGATTTGATCCGGCGGTTCTCCGACTGTCACGCCTTCGAGGGGGGACTGTCCTCTGAGTTCAGGCCGAATTTGGTGAATTTCCTAAGTCGGGAAGTGGTCCAAACGGGGATGGGAGTGAACCTGACAGCTCATACCGACTTTGAGGCTTCGGGTGCGGGTAGCTCAGCCGGATTTGACCCGGCGATTCTGCCGACTTCCACGCCTTCGAGGGGGGGCTGTCCTCTGAGTTCAGGCCGAATTTGGCGAATTTCCTAAGTCGGGAAGTGGTCCAAACGGGGATGGGAGTGAACCTGACAGCTCATACCGACTTTGAGGCTTCGGGCCGGGTAGCTCAGCCGGATTTGACCCGGCGGTTCTGCCGACTTCACGCCTTCGAGGGGGGCCTGTCCTCTGAGTTCAGGCCGAATTTGGTGAATTTCCTAAGTCGGGAAGTGGTCCAAACGGGGATGGGAGTGAACCTGACAGCTCATACCGACTTTGGGGCTTCCAAGCCGGGTAGCTCAGCCGGATTTGATCCGGCGGTTCTACCCACTGTCACGCCTTCGAGGGGGGACTGTCCTCTGAGTTCAGGCCGAATTTGGTGAATTTCCTAAGTCGGGAAGTGGTCCAAACGGGGATGGGAGTGAACCTGACAGCTCATACCGACTTTGAGGCTTCAAGCCGGGTAGCTCAGCCGGATTTGACCCGGCGGTTCTGCCGACTGTCACGCCTTCGAGGGGGGACTGTCCTATAAGTTCAGGCCGAATTTGGCGAATTTCCTAATCGGGAAGTGGTCCAAACGGGGATGGGAGTGAACATGACAGCTCATACCGACTATGAGGCTTCGGGGCCGGGTAGCTCAGCCGGATTTGACCCGTCGATTCTGCCGACTGCCACGCCTTCGAGCGGGGACTGTCCTCTGAGTTCAGGCCGAATTTGGTTAATTTCCTAAGTCGGAAAGTGGTCCAAACGGGTATGGGAGTGCACCTGACAGCTCATACCGACTTTGGGGCTTCCAACCGGGTAGCTCAGCCGGATTTGATCCGGCGGATCTACCGACTGTCACGCCTTCGAGGGGGGACTGTTGTCTAAGTTCGGCCGAATTTGGTGAATTTCCTAAGTCGGGAAGTGGTCCAAACGGGATTGGGAGTGAACCTGACAGCTCATACCGACTTTGAGGATTCGGGGCCGGGTAGCTCGGCCGGATTTGACCCGGCGATTCTGCCGACTGTCCACGCCTTCGAGGGGGGGCTGTCCTCTGAGTTCAGGCCGAATTTGCTGAATTTCCTAAGTCGGGAAGTGGTCCAAACGGGGATGGGAGTGAACCTGACAGCTCATACCGACTTTGAGGCTTCCAAGCCGGGTAGCTCAGCCGGATTTGATCCGGCGGTTTCGCCGACTGTCACGCCTTCGAGGGGGGACTGTTCCTCTGAGTTCAGGCCGAATTTGGTGAATTTCCTAAGTCGGGAAGTGGTCCAAACGGGGATGGGAGCTGAACCTGACAGCTCATACCGACTTTGAGGCTTCGGGGCCTGGTAGCTCAGCCGGATTTGATCCGGCGGTTCTACCGACTGTCACGCCTTCGAGGGGGGCCTGTTGTATAAGTTCAGGCCGAATTTGGCGAATTTCCTAAGTCGGGAAGTGGTCCAAACGGGGATGGGAGTGAACCTGACAGCTCATACCGACTTTGAGGCTTCGGGGCCGGGTAGCTCAGCCGGATTTGACCCGGCGATTCCGCCGAATGCCTGGCCTTCGAAGGGGGCCTGCCCTCTGAGTTCAGGCCGAATTTGGTGAATTTCCTATGTCGGGAAGTGGTCCAAACGGGGATGGGAGTGCACCTGACAGCTCATACCGACTTTGAGGCTTCAAGCCGGGTAGCTCAGCCGGATTTGACCCGGCGGTTCTGCCGACTTCACGCCTTCGAGGGGGGACTGTCTCTGAGTTCAGGCCGAATTTGGAGAATTTCCTAAGTCGGGAAGTGGTCCAAACGGGGATGGGAGTGAACCTGACAGCTCATACCGACTTTGAGGCTTCCAAGCCGGGTAGCTCAGCCGGATTTGATCCGGCGGTTCTGCCGACTTCACGCCTTCGAGGGGGGGTCTCCTCTGAGTTCAGGCCGAATTTGGCGAATTTCCTAAGTCGGGAAATGGCCCAAACTGGGATGGGACTGAACCTGACTGCTCATACCGACTTTGAGGCTTCGGGGCCGGGTAGCTCAGCCGGATTTGATCCGGCGGTTCTGCCGACTTCTACGCCTTCGAGGGGGGCCTGTCCTCTGAGTTCAGGCCGAATTTGGTGAATTTCCTAAGTCGGGAAGTGGTCCAAACGGGGATGGGAGTGAACCTGACAGCTCATACCGACTTTGGGGCTTCCAAGCCGGGTAGCTCAGCCGGATTTGATCCGGCGGTTCTACCGACTGTCACGCCTTCGAGGGGGGACTGTCTCTGAGTTCAGGCCGAATTTGGCGAATTTCCTAAGTCGGGAAGTGGTCCAAACGGGGATGGGAGTGAACCTGACAGCTCATACCGACTTTGGGGCTTCCAAGCCGGGTAGCTCAGCCGGATTTGATCCGGCGGTTCTACCGACTGTCACGCCTTCGAGGGGGGACTGTTGTATAAGTTCAGGCCGAATTTGGCGAATTTCCTAAGTCGGGAAGTGGTCCAAACGGGGATGGGAGTGAACCTGACTGCTCATACCGACTTTGAGGCTTCGGGTGCGGGTAGCTCAGCCGGATTTGACCCGGCGATTCTGCCGACTTCCACGCCTTCGAGCGGGGACTGTCCTCTGAGTTCAGGCCGAATTTGGTTAATTTCCTAAGTCGGGAAGTGGTCCAAACGGGGATGGGAGTGCACCTGACAGCTCATACCGACTTTGAGGCTTCCAAGCCGGGTAACCCAGCCGGATCTGACCCGGCGATTCCGCCGACTGTCACGCCTTCGAGGGGGGACTGTCCTCTGAGTTCCGGCCGAATTTGGTGAATTTCCTAAGTCGGGAAGTGGTCCAAACGGGGATGGGAGTGAACCTGACAGCTCTTACCGACTTTGAGGCTTCGGCCGGGTAGCTCAGCCGGATTTGACCCGGCGATTCTGCCGACTTCCACGCCTTCGAGGGGGGGCTGTCCTCTGAGTTCAGGCCGAATTTGGTGAATTTCCTAAGTCGGGAAATGGCCCAAACTGGGATGGGACTGAACCTGACTGCTCATACCGACTTTGAGGCTTCGGGGCCGGGTAGCACAGTCGGATTTGACCCGGCGGTTCTGCCGAATGCCTGGCCTTCGAGGGGGGCCTGCCCTCTGAGTTCAGGCCGAATTTGGTGAATTTCCTAAGTCGGGAAGTGGTCCAAACGGGGATGGGAGTGAACCTGACAGCTCATACCGACTTTGGGGCTTCCAAGCCGGGTAGCTCAGCCGGATTTGATCCGGCGGTTCTGCCGACTTCACGCCTTCGAGGGGGGCCTGTCCTCTGAGTTCAGGCCGAATTTGGTGAATTTCCTAAGTCGGGAAGTGGTCCAAACGGGGATGGGAGTGAACCTGACAGCTCATACCGACTTTGGGGCTTCCAAGCCGGGTAGCTCAGCCGGATTTGATCCGGCGGTTCTACCGACTGTCACGCCTTCGAGGGGGGACTGTTGTATAAGTTCAGGCCGAATTTGGCGAATTTCCTAAGTCGGGAAGTGGCCCAAACTGGGATGGGACTGAACCTGACTGCTCATACCGACTTTGAGGCTTCGGGGCCGGGTAGCTCAGCCGGATTTGATCCGGCGGTTCTGCCGACTTCTACGCCTTCGAGGGGGGCCTGTCCTCTGAGTTCAGGCCGAATTTGGTGAATTTCCTAAGTCGGGAAGTGGTCCAAACGGGGATGGGAGTGAACCTGACAGCTCATACCGACTTTGGGGCTTCCAAGCCGGGTAGCTCAGCCGGATTTGATCCGGCGGTTCTACCGACTGTCACGCCTTCGAGGGGGGACTGTTGTATAAGTTCAGGCCGAATTTGGCGAATTTCCTAAGTCGGGAAGTGGTCCAAACGGGGATGGGAGTGAACCTGACAGCTCATACCGACTTTGAGGCTTCGGGTGCGGGTAGCTCAGCCGGATTTGACCCGGCGATTCTGCCGACTTCCACGCCTTCGAGCGGGGACTGTCCTCTGAGTTCAGGCCGAATTTGGTTAATTTCCTAAGTCGGGAAGTGGTCCAAACGGGGATGGGAGTGCACCTGACAGCTCATACCGACTTTGAGGCTTCCAAGCCGGGTAACCCAGCCGGATCTGACCCGGCGATTCCGCCGACTGTCACGCCTTCGAGGGGGGACTGTCCTCTGAGTTCCGGCCGAATTTGGTGAATTTCCTAAGTCGGGAAGTGGTCCAAACGGGGATGGGAGTGAACCTGACAGCTCTTACCGACTTTGAGGCTTCGGGGCCGGGTAGCTCAGCCGGATTTGACCCGGCGATTTGCCGACTTCCACGCCTTCGAGGGGGGGCTGTCCTCTGAGTTCAGGCCGAATTTGGTGAATTTCCTAAGTCGGGAAATGGCCCAAACTGGGATGGGACTGAACCTGACTGCTCATACCGACTTTGAGGCTTCGGGGCCGGGTAGCACAGTCGGATTTGACCCGGCGGTTCTGCCGAATGCCTGGCCTTCGAGGGGGGGCTGCCCTCTGAGTTCAGGCCGAATTTGGTGAATTTCCTAAGTCGGGAAGTGGTCCAAACGGGGATGGGAGTGAAC
>NW_026868948.1:0-5437 GCF_020745735.1 Hemiscyllium ocellatum
CTGTCCTCTGAGTTCAGGCCGAATTTGGTTAATTTCCTATGTTGGGAAGTGGTCCAAACGGGGATGGGAGTGCACCTGACAGCTCATACCGATTTGGGGCTTCCAAGCCGGGTAGCTCAGCCGGATTTGATCCGGCGGTTCCGCCGACTGTCACGCCTTCGAGGGGGAATCTCCTCTAAGTTCGGGCCGAATTTGGTGAATTTCCTAAGTCGGGAAGTGGTCCAAACGGGGATGGGAGTGAACCTGACAGCTCATACCGACTTTGGGGCTTCCAAGACGGGAAGCTCAGCCGGATTTGATCCGGCGGTTCCGCCGACTGTCACGCCTTCGAGGGGGGACTGTAGTCTAAGTTCAGGCCGAATTTGGTGAATTTCCTAAGTCGGGACGTGGTCCAAACGGGGTTGGGAGTGAACCTAACTGCTCATACCGACTTTGAGGCTTCGGGGCCGGGTAGCACAGTCGGATTTGTCCCGGCGGTTCTGCCGAATGCCTGGCCTTCGAGGGGGGGCTGCCCTCTGAGTTCAGGCCGAATTTGGTGAATTTCCTATGTCGGGAAGTGGTCCAAATGGTGATGGGGTTGAATCTGACAGCTCATACCGACCTTGAGGCTTCCAAGCCGGCTGGCCCGGCCGGATTTGACCCGGCGGTTAGAAAATTTTTCAGTCAGTACAAATCAGTAACCACTGACACTTTGAATATTTTTGAAGCAGTACAAATCAGTAACCACTGACACTTAGAATATTTTTCAGTCAGTACAAATCAGTAACCAGCGACACTTAAAATATTTTTTTAGTCAGTACAAATCAGTAACAGCGACACTTAGAATATTTTTGAGTCAGTAGAAGTCAGTAACCAAGTGCATTTTTGAATTGGTTACTGATTTCTCCGTTGAAGTTGGGGCTGCGGTTGGCTTCAGTTAGTGGTGGGGGCTTAATTTTCGCCGAGCGGAGCGTGTCCCGGTTGTGTCTCCGAGGAAGTGGTACCTTTTGAAGGGGGTGTTTCTGAATTTGGGCCCTTTTTGAGTGGCATTGCCGGATGGGGTTTGTCTTGAAGGCTTCCAAATCGGGTAGCTCAGCCGGATTTGACCCGGCGGTTCTACCGACTGTCACGCCTTCGAGGGGGGACTGTTGTATAAGTTCAGGCCGAATTTGGCGAATTTCCTAAGTCGGGAAATGGCCCAAACTGGGATGGGACTGAACCTGACTGCTCATACCGACTTTGAGGCTTCGGGTGCGGGTAGCTCAGCCGGATTTGATCCGGCGGTTCTGCCGACTTCTACGCCATCGAGGGGGGCCTGTCCTCTGAGTTCAGGCCGAATTGGTGAATTTCCTAAGTCGGGAAGTGGTCCAAACGGGGATGGGAGTGAACCTGACAGCTCATACCGACTTTGGGGCTTCCAAGCCGGGTAGCTCAGCCGGATTTGATCCGGCGGTTCTACCGACTGTCACGCCTTCGAGGGGGGACTGTTGTGTAAGTTCAGGCCGAATTTGGCGAATTTCCTAAGTCGGTAAGTGGTCCAAACGGGGATGGGAGTGAACCTGACTGCTCATACCGACCTTGAGGCTTCGGGGCCGGGTAGCTCAGCCGGATTTGATCCGGCGGTTTTGCCGACTGTCACGCCTTCGAAGGGGGACTGTCCTCTGAGTCAGGCCGAATTTGGTGAATTTCATAAGTCGGGAAGTGGTCCAAACGGGGATGGGAGTGAACCTGACAGCTCATACCGACTTTGGGGCTTCCAAGCCGGGTAGCTCAGCCGGATTTGATCCGGCGGTTCTACCGACTGTCACGCCTTCGAGGGGGTACTGTTGTATAAGTTCAGGCCGAATTTAGCGAATTTCCTAAGTGGGGAAGTGGTCCAAACGGGGATGGGAGTGAACCTGACAGTTCATACCGACTTTGAGGCTTCCAAGCGGGTAGCTCAGCCGGATTTGATCCGGCGGTTCTACCGACTGTCACTCCTTCGAGGGGGGACTGTTGTCTATGTTCAGGCCGAATTTGGCGAATTTCCTAAGTCGGGAAGTGGTCCAAACGGGGATGGGAGTGAACCTGACTGCTCTTACCGACTTTGAGGCTTCGGGGCCGGGTAGCTCAGCCGGATTTGACCCTGCGATTCTGCCGACTGCCTGGCCTTCGAGGGGGGACTGCCTCTGAGTTCAGGCCGAATTTGGTGAATTTCCTAAGTCGGGAAGTGGTCCAAACGGGGATGGGAGTGAACCTGACAGCTCATACCGACTTTGAGGCTTCCAAGCCGGGTAGCTCAGCCGGATTTGACCCGGCGATTCTGCCGACTTCCACGCCTTCGAGGGGGGACTGTCCTCTGAGTTCAGGCCGAATTTGGTGAATTTCCTAAGTCGGGAAGTGGCCCAAACTGGGATGGGACTGAACCTGACTGCTCATACCGACTTTGAGGCTTCGGGGCCGGGTAGCTCGCCGGATTTGACCCGGCGGTTCTGCCGACTTCACGCCTTCGAGGGGGGGCTGCCCTCTGAGTTCAGGCCGAATTTGGTGAATTTCCTATGTTGGGAAGTGGTCCAAACGGGGATGGGAGTGGACCTGACAGCTCATACCGACTTTGGGGCTTCCAAGCCGGGTAGCTCAGCCGGATTTGATCCGGCGGTTCCGCCGACTGTCACGCCTTCGAGGGGGGACTCTCCTCTAAGTTCGGGCCGAATTTGGTGAATTTCCTAAGTCGGGAAGTGGTCCAAACGGGGATGGGAGTGAACCTGACAGCTCATACCGACTTTGGGGCTTCCAAGACGGGTAGCTCAGCCGGATTTGATCCGGCGGTTCCGCCGACTGTCACGCCTTCGAGGGGGGACTGTTGTCTAAGTTCAGGCCGAATTTGGTGAATTTCCTAAGTCGGGACGTGGTCCAAACGGGGTTGGGAGTGAACCTAACTGCTCATACCGACTTTGAGGCTTCGGGGCCGGGTAGCACAGTCGTATTTGTCCCGGCGGTTCTGCCGAATGCCTGGCCTTCGAGGGGGGCCTGCCCTCTGAGTTCAGGCCGAATTTGGTGAATTTCCTATGTCGGGAAGTGGTCCAAATGGTGATGGGGTTGAATCTGACAGCTCATACCGACCTTGAGGCTTCCAAGCCGGCTGGCCCGGCCGGATTTGACCCGGCGGTTAGAAAATTTTTCAGTCAGTACAAATCAGTAACCACTGACATTAGAATATTTTTGAAGCAGTACAAATCAGTAACCACTGACACTTAGAATATTTTTCAGTCAGTACAAATCAGTAACCAGCGACACTTAAAATATTTTTTAGTCAGTACAAATCAGTAACCAGCGACACTTAGAATATTTTTGAGTCAGTAGAAGTCAGTAACCAAGTGCATTTTTGAATTGGTTACTGATTTCTCCGTTGAAGTTGGGGCTGCGGTTGGCTTCAGTTAGTGGTGGGGGGCTTAATTTTCGCCGAGCGGAGCGTGTCCCGGTAGTGTCTCCGAGGAAGTGGTACCTTTTGAAGGGGGTGTTTCTGAATTTGGGCCCTTTTTGAGTGGCATTGCCGGATGGGTTTTGTCTTGAAGGCTTCCAAATCGGGTAGCTCAGCCGGATTTGACCCGGCGGTTCTACCGACTGTCACGCCTTCGAGGGGGGACTGTTGTATAAGTTCAGGCCGAATTTGGCGAATTTCCTAAGTCGGGAAATGGCCCAAACTGGGATGGGACTGAACCTGACTGCTCATACCGACTTTGAGGCTTCGGGGCCGGGTAGCTCAGCCGGATTTGATCCGGCGGTTCTGCCGACTTCTACGCCTTCGAGGGGGGCCTGTCCTCTGAGTTCAGGCCGAATTTGGTGAATTTCCTAAGTCGGGAAGTGGTCCAAACGGGGATGGGAGTGAACCTGACAGCTCATACCGACTTTGGGGCTTCCAAGCCGGGTAGCTCAGCCGGATTTGATCCGGCGGTTCTACCGACTGTCACGCCTTCGAGGGGGGACTGTTGTATAAGTTCAGGCCGAATTTGGAGAATTTCCTAAGTCGGGAAGTGGTCCAAACGGGGATGGGAGTGAACCTGACAGCTCATACCGACTTTGAGGCTTCGGGTCCGGGTAGCACAGCCGGATTTGATCCGGCGGTTCTGCCGACTTCACGCCTTCGAGGGGGACTGTCCTCTGAGTTCACGCCGAATTTGGCGAATTTCCTAAGTCGGGAAGTGGTCCAAACGGGGATGGGAGTGAACCTGACAGCTCATACCGACTTTGAGGCTTCGGGGCCGGGTAGCTCAGCCGGCTTTGACCCGGCGATTCTGCCGACTTCCACGCCTTCGAGGGGGGACTGTCCTCTTAGTTCAGGCCGAATTTGGTTGAATTTCCTAAGTCGGGAAGTGGTCCAAACGGGGATGGGAGTGAACCTGACTGCTCATACCGACCTTTGAGGCTTCGGGGCCGGGTAGCTCAGCCGGATTTGACCCGGCGGTTCTGCCGAATGTCTCGCCTTCGAGGGGGGACTGTCCTCTGAGTTCAGGCCGAATTTGGTGAATTTCCTATGTTGGGAAGTGGTCCAAACGGGGATGGGAGTGAACCTGACAGCTCATACCGACTTTGAGGCTTCGGGGCCGGGTAGCTCAGCCGGATTTGACCCGGCGATTCTGCCGACTTCCACGCCTTCGAGGGGGGGCTGTCCTCTGAGTTCAGGCCGAATTTGGTGAATTTCCTAAGTCGGGAAATGGCCCAAACTGGGATGGGACTGAACCTGACTGCTCATACCGACTTTGAGGCTTCGGGGCCGGGTAGCACAGTCGGATTTGACCCGGCGTTCTGCCGAATGCCTGGCCTTCGAGGGGGGCCTGCCCTCTGAGTTCAGGCCGAATTTGGTGAATTTCCTATGTGGGAAGTGGTCCAAACGGGGATGGGAGTGAACCTGACAGCTCATACCGACTTTGGGGCTTCCAAGCCGGGTAGCTCAGCCGGATTTGATCCGGCGGTTCTGCCGACTGTCCACGCCTTCGAGGGGGGACTGTTGTCTAAGTTCGGGCCGAATTTGGTGAATTTCCTAAGTCGGGAAGTGGTCCAAACGGGGATGGGAGTGAACCTGACTGCTCATACCGACTTTGAGGCTTCGGGGCCGGGTAGCTCAGCCGGATTTGACCCGGCGGTTCTGCCGAATGCCACGCCTTCGAGGGGGGGCCTGCCCTCTGAGTTCAGGCCGAATTTGGTGAATTTCCTAAGTCGGGAAGTGGTCCAAACGGGGATGGGAGTGAACCTGACAGCTCATACCGACTTTGAGGCTTCGGGGCGGGTAGCTCAGCCGGATTTGACCCGGCGATTCTGCCGACTTGTCACGCCTTCGAGGGGGGACTGTCCTCTGAGTTCAGGCCGAATTTGGTGAATTTCCTAAGTCGGGAAGTGGTCCAAACGGGGATGGGAGTGAACCTGACAGCTCATACCGACTTTGAGGCTTCCAAGCCGGGTAGCTCAGCCGGATTTGACC
>NW_026868949.1:0-64982 GCF_020745735.1 Hemiscyllium ocellatum
CTCTCCCCCTCTCTCTTTCTCCTCCTCACTCTCTCTCTCACCCCCTTCCTCCCTCTCTCTCGTCACCCTCCTCTCTCTCATCCCCACCCCTCTGTCTCTCGCCCCCTCCATCTCTGTCACCCCCTCCCTTTCTCTCTTGTCCCCCTCCCTCTGTCTCTCGATACCTCCCTGTCTCATCCCCCTCCCTCTCACTCTCTCTCACTCCCACACTCTTTTGCTCATCTCTGTCTCTTTCTCTCGCCACCCTCTCTCTCTCTCTCGTCCACCTCCCTTTCTCGATCTCGCCTGCCCTCCAATTCTGTCTCTCGTCCCCCTCCCTCTCTCTCTTTCTCGTCCCCCTCCCTCTCTCTCTCTCTCTCTCTCTCTCTCTCTCTCTCCCTCTCTCTCTCTCTCACCTCTCTCTGTCTGTCGCCCTTCTCGCTCTCCACCTCCCTCGGTGTCTCTCTCTTCCCACCTCCCTCTCTTTCCCTCGGAATCTGTCTCCCTCCTGTCCCTCCCTCCCTGTCTCTCTGACATACTCTGTCTCCCTGGTCCTTCTCTCTCCCTCTGACCCAGAGACTGGGGATGTTTGGGGTGAGGCTGCGTGTGGGTGGTGGGGGTGAGATGTGGGAGGTGGCGAAAATGGGATAGAGATGGATTTGTGGGAGGGAGACAGCGACGCATGAGAGAGAGGGGGCGGAGAGAGAGTGGAGGCAGGTGGAGAAACCGGGTTTGGGTGTGTGTGTGAGAGAGAGGGGGGGATGAGGTGAGGTTTGGGAAAGAGTGTGTGTGCTGAAAGAGAGAGAGAGAGAGAAATTGAGGAGAAAGAGTAGGGGAGAGGTAATGGGGAGGCCAGGCCCAGTGGGGGGAACAGAGGGAGTTAAACCCAGCTCCTGAGCTCAGGGCGCGGTGCCCTCCCCTTCCCTGAGGACCAGGACTTGGGGCTGAGTCTGTCTCTCTCCAGCTCAGCTTCTCCAACACAAAGACACACAACAACATCGGTCCCTCTGCTGCTCGGCACGCTTTCATCAGCATTTTTATTGGTTACAAATGGAAGTGATGGATACAGTCAGTGGGATGGTGCCTTTTCTCACTGGCCCCTGAGTTGTGAGAAACATTGAAATGTTTCCCTGTAACCCCCCTGTCGGATAAGGATGGACAAACCAGCGCTCCCCTCAGTCTGTTACCATAGCGACAGGCTGCTCCATCGCTGAAACACTGAACTGAAATGAGAAAATCCCGGATGGTGTGATTAATGAGGGAATTTGATGGATGGATGGATTTGGGTGAAGGGATATTTCAGCACATTCTTCAGCTGCTGCCTGAACTTAGTCTGGGTCACGGCGTAAATCGCGGTGTTTGTGCAGCAACTGAGGAGCTGCAGCATGAAGCCCAATTCCTGCACAAAGTCATGGAGATACACAGAGGTATCCACAATCCAATACATCCGTCTCCATATAGAATACAGCATTAACATTGACCACAACAGGATGAAATTGGCCGAGATCACAAACAGTAAAATGATGGATTTTTTTCGGTTTCTCATTTCAGTGTCAGACTGAGCGTCCCCATTGGTGTGAGCGCGGAGTCTCCTGCGGGCTCTGCTGGTCACTAAAATGTGTCTGACGGTGAGAACATTGAGCAGCAGAATCAGGAGAAATGGGACACCCGGGGTTAGAATGTGGTGGAGGAACTCGATTGTGACCCAGACACTGGAGAATCGAACAGCGAGTGTTACATCACAAAACCAGGGGTTGTTCCCCAGCCAATACCGAGCCGTGAGCATAAAATACCAGGAAATGTTCTTTAAACAGCTCAGCACAGTCACTGCTCCCAGAACCACAGCCGCCGTTTTCTCACTGCAATATTTACTTTTCAGCTTCTGGCAACAAATGGCCACAAACCGATCAAAGGTGAAAGTGACGGTGAACCAGACAGAGCAGTCAGTGGCTGCATAAAGCAGGACGGCGTGGATATTACACACGGGGACGGAGTACAGGAAATAAAACTGTTCATAATAAACAATGGGAATGTGTCTCAGGATCAGGTCGAGGATAATGACCAGGAGATCCGCCGCTGCCATGGCCCCCAGGTAACGTCTGACACATGGAGACAATCCACAATCTTTATAAAGCAGGACGTAGATGGTCACTATGTTAACTGTGAGGAAGGAAGACAAACCCATTATCCATCAGCCTGGAGGCAAAGGGACCCGTTTGATCGGGGACCCAGTAGATTTTCAAATGTGTCCCTGTATTCATGGATTAATTAAAATAATTGGAGCTGGAATAACAAATGGGAGGTCGGAATTACTGACAAAAATGTGACATAAACCACAAGAAACCCTCCCTCCCCAAACACACAGAGACACATCCATAAGGACAGATGGTTTCTAGCTCATTCCCACACACTCGATCACTCGACAGCAGACACAGGTCACTCCTTCCCAGTTCCTAATACGGAGGGTGGGAACGTTGCTGTCCTGAAGGATTCTCTCCCAGTTTCCTGAAGACAAACGGAGTTTGGGAATTTCGTATATTTTGGTCTAAATTGTGGTCGATCCTGGGTCGTGGAGAAATGTAAACGCAGGGAAAATGTATTCCCCCCTTTAACTGCCTGAGGGGCCTTCGGAACAGTGTCTCCTTCTCCCTGGAACGGGATCTCTTCCCTCGGGATCTTATCGTTTGTTCAATTCACTGACGTCCGGCCGTTCACAAACAAACAACGTCAGGGACAGAACGTTCCGGGGAATGGCGGTTATAGAATGTCAGAGACGGAAACTTCCGGGAAACTCCGTGACCTGTCCATCACCTTTCACCCCTACCCACCCCACCACCATGATGTACTGTGCACAGGCTACATACCTGACCAGCACAGGGAGCTGTGCAGTGATCACCCGTGAATTCATCTGTAACCCAGGAGCTGTTACCCTCCCAGCATGTAGGGCTGTGTACCCCACCCCAGTGCATTGATCTGTAACCCAGGAGCAGTTACCCTCCCAGCATGTAGGGCTGTGTACCCCACCCCAGTGCATTGATCTGTAACCCAGGAGCAGTTACCCTCCCAGCATGTAGGACTGTGTACACCACCCCAGTGCATTGATCTGTAACCCAGGAGCAGTTACCCTCCCAGCATGTAGTACTGTGTACCCCACCCCAGTGCATTGATCTGTAACCCAGGAGCAGTTACCCTCCCAGCATGTAGTACTGTGTACCCCACCCCAGTGCATTGATCTGTAATCCAGGAGCAGTTACCCTCCCAGCATGTAGGGCTGTGTGCACCACCCCAGTGCATTGATCTGTAACCCAGGAGCAGTTACCCTCCCAGCATGTAGGGCTGTGTACCCCACCCCAGTGCATTACCCAGTAACACTGTTAGATCCCTGCCCAGTGAGGGGAAACTTGCAGCCCATGCTGGAAGTGACAGGATGTGCAGCTCCCACCCATTTCCAGCTCCATATCCCCACTGTGCCAAGAAAAGGGGGTGCTGTGGGTGTGAACATCACTGCCAGAGAGGGATGGCAGGGGTATCAGTTTAAATATCACCACATGGGAGGAGTTTGGGGTATAGACAGAGAGGGGGAGACTGAGAGACGGTGTCATGGAAGGATGTGTTCCCAGGTGTCAGAATGCTAAAATGTCGACACTTCGATAGCATCCTGTAACATGAGCCAGTCTTCCCAGGAAAGATGGGAAAAAGGGAGATTGGTGTGAGGTCAGATGAAACAACAGCTGCTGTGTGGTTTTGAAATTGCGTTTATGTAATTTTAATAAGTGTCTCATTGAAACAGTATATTGCTGTAGTGTTGGAGTATGGTAATAAGCAGTGAGGAGAAAGAGGGTCCCAGAGTTGTGAATAGTTGATGTAAAATGTTCACTTTCAGAGTTAAAAAAATACATTGATATTTTTTGTTTAAACACTGGAATTTGGGAGTTCTCTATCACTCATATTTCAACAGTTTACAAGGTAACTTGAGCATTTCTTTATGTTTAGTTTAGTTTAACTTACCAGATGAGCTTCACGCCGTGTCCTAACAATTGCTGTGTGTGTCTGTTTGTGTCTCTGTGTGGGGCAGGTCTGTCAGTCTCTGTGGTGCTGAAAGTGATGCAATGCCACCCTCTGCTGGCCTCCACACGCCACTGCACAGGCATTGGGAGAGGGTGAAAACCAACAGGGATTCATTCAGAGAGGGGGAGGGAGAGGGCAGCTGCTCACAGCACCATCCAAACTGATGTCTTATCCATGTACTGATCTAAATGTCCTTTAAACATTGTAACTGTCCCTATTTTCACCAGTTCCTCTAGAAGTTAATTCCACACACACGCCAGCTTCTGTCTGAAATAATTACCTCTCCTGACTTTTGTAAATCTTTTTCCTCACGCCTCAAAATATTCCTCAGTTTTGAATCCCCAACTCTCGGGAAAAGACATCAGCCCTTTAGCTTATCTGTACCCCTCATCATTTTATAAACCTCTGCAAAGTTACCCCTCCACCTCATACTCTCCAGTGAAAAAAGTCCCAGCCTATTCAGCCTCTCCTTATAGCTCAATCCCTCCATTTCCAGCAACATCCAGGTTAAACTCTTCTGAACCCTCTCCAGCTTAATAATATCAAGGTCAATAATATCAAAGAGAATAGTCAAGGTATTTGCTAAGGGTACGGGGGAGACCAAACTAGAGGACATAGGCTTAAGGTGAGAGAGTAACATTTAAAAGTGATGTAAGGGGCAGCTTTTTCACCCAGAGGGTGGTGTGGCTATGGAATGAGCGGGCAGGATGTCCAGACTGGACACAGTATTCCAGGAGAGGTCTCACCAATGTCCTATACAACCTCAATATGACGTCCCAATTCCGATACTCAAAGGTCTGACCTATGAAGACAAGTGTGTTAAACACTTTCTTAGCAACTTTCTATATCAGATGCAAATTTTAAAGAATTAAACATGACGGCCTAGGTCTCTGTACTACAACACCACCAAAAGACCCTACTTTTAATTGTATAGGCCCTGTTCTTGTTTGATTTACCAAATCCAATGCCTGGCATTAATCCAGACTATCCTCCATCTGCCACCCCTCAGCCCAGTGTGTGATATGACTGCCATCTCCCCCTCCCCCTTCAATTTTAAAATGTCCACCCCTCTCCAGGAGGCCTGCACACTCTGGCCTTGATTTTCACAAAGACCCTGAGCTTGGGTTGCCTTGTGTGGTTAGAGGGAGGAGGGACGGATTGCAGACACAGTCAGTGGGGAGGAGAGGCTGGACAGTAATCAGCGGCCTGGTATCATTTCATGGTTTTAGGAAGAGGGCAGACACACGTTAGAGTGGGTAAGATTGATCGGTGTTTTGGGGTCAGAAATTAATCCCTTCCTTCGCCTCTGGTGTTCAGTAATAAACATCTATTTGAGACCCTTCATTGGGCAGAGTGTTTCTGTGGGATTTCTTTCCCTAATATTGCAGACTACAGATAATAGCGATTAAAGATGGTCATAGTTAATTTCAATATTCAGCAAGTACACTCAATATCCTACAGTTGAGACAAATATCTTGCATTTGTTTAATAATACAAAGTGTTGTTTGTAATTCAGTAATAGTAACCTGATTATAATCAATCCACACTGAGCTGGAAGCGGGCACTAAAATATGACCCAAAATCTGGGTATGGTAGTATAGTGGGCAGTGTCCGTGTCTCTGAGCCAGAGCTCTGGATTTGATTCCAATTCCTGAACTTGTGTGGTAGTGTTCCTAGCTCTGGATGAGAAGGCCTGGATTGAAGTCCTGCCTGTTGCAGAGGTATGTCACAGCATGTCATAACAGGCTGATGAACAAACACACAGGAGAATAATGTTACAGCTTTATGGGTATTGCCGAGTGGTGCTCGTGTCCCTACCTCCGGGCACAAAGGTCTATGTGTAAATCCCACAGAAGTGTCTCCTAATATATCTGAACAAACTGATTAAACTGGTTTTAGAATTGTGACTTGATGGAGAAGGAAGAGGTGTCAGTGTTGCATTTCAGAATTTAGGCCCAGGATGACTGAAAGTACAGCCATTCGTGTTGATTGAAGTCACATTTCGCAGCAGTAAAGGTTTATAAAATTAGAACGGTCATGGATAGGTTGAGTCGTCCGGGTTTTTCCCCAGGTTAGGGGCGTCCAAAACTCGATGGCATTGGTGGAAAGTGAGAGGGAAAAGGTTTTGATGAGGCCTAATGGGCATCTTTTCACACAGACGGTAGTGTGCGTATGGAATGAGCTGCCAGAGGAAGTGGTGGAGGCTGGTACAACTACAGCATGTAAAAGGCATCTGGATCCTCACAGACCTGCCGAGCTTTTCCAGCAATTTCTGTATTTCTTTTAAAAACTGCATTCATTTTAACACACGTATTCTGATTAAATTAGACATTTTTATTTTTTAATGAAGCAGGAACATAAAAACATATCTTCAAATCGACCAAGGCCATTTTCTGCTCAGGGTATGGCTCCGTGTATTACAGCAGCAATGATGCACCGACATGGAACAGGGAATATGATGGAGACATAGTTTGGACAATGTACATGGGATAATATCTGGACAAAGTTCTTTCAAGTTACAATTGCAGAGTGTGTGTGTGTGTGTGTGTGATTTTAGAACAGGACATATCGATTCTTTATTTGCAATACCCAAACACTTTGCCATTCATCTTTCCACCATAGTTGGAGTAACATTGCTCTGGATCATAAATGTGCTATTTGAGCAGATTAAAGATACTAGCCTGACCTGTTCCTAAAACTGACACTGACCCAGTCTGAGACCGATATCATCGGCCATATCACCGACCTGGTTACATTTAACATTTGTTGTGAGCAGTGCAGGAGTGGGGCTAGAAAGGAAATAGTGACCCAAAAAGCCGGGGAACTATAGACCGGTGAGCCAGATGTCAGTGCTGGGTAAGTTGTTGGAGGGGATTCTGGGGGATAGCATTTACATACATTTGGGAAGGTAAGGGCTGATCGGGGTGGACAATGTGGCTTTCTGCATGGGAAATCATGTCTCATTAATTTGGTTGAGTTTTTTTGAGGAGGTAACAAAGAAGATTGATGAAGGTAGTTTGGTTGACATTGTCTATGTGGACCTCAGCAAGGTGTTCATTTAAAAAACAAAGAACAAAGAAAATTTCCAGCCCAGGAACAGGCCCTTCACCCTCCAAGCCTGAGCCGATCCAAATGTACTGTTTAAATATGTCGGTCAATTCCTAAGCATCTGTATCCCTCTGCTCCCCACCTACTCATGCATCTGTCTAGATGCATCTTAAATAAATCTACCTGCCTGCCTCTACCACCTCTGCTGGCAACGCGTTCCAAACACCCACCGCCCTCTGTGTGAAGTACTTACCGCATGTATCCCCCTTAAAGATTCCACCTCCCACTTTGAAAGCACGATCTCTCATTATTGAATCTTTCACCCTTGGAAAACAGACAAGCAACAATAGACAATAGGTGCAGGAGTAGGCCATTCTGCCCTTCGAGCCTCATCGTCATTCAATATGTTCATGGCTGATCATTCCTAATCAGTATCCTCTTCCTGCCTTATCTGCATAACCCTTGATTCCACTGTCTTTGAGAGCTTTATCCAACTCTTTCTTCAATGAATCCAGAGACTGGGCCTCCACTGCCCTCTGGGGCAGAGCATTCCACACAGCCACCACTCTCTGGGTGAAGAAGTTTCTCCTCATCTCTGTCCTAAATGGTCTACCCCGTATTTTTAAGCTGTGTCCTCTGGTTCGGCACTCACCCATCAGCGGAAACATGTTTCCTGCTGCCAGAGTGTTCAATCCTTTCATAATCTTATATGTCTCAATCATATCCCCTCTCAATCTTCTAAACTCAAGGGTATACAAGCCCAATCGCTTCAGTCTTTCAGTGTAAGGTAATCCCGCCATTCCAAGAATTGATCTCGTGAACCTTCGCTGCACTCTCTCAAGAGCCAGAATGTCTTTTCTCAAATTTGGCGACCAGAACTGCACACAGTACTCTAGGTGTGGTCTCACCAAGGCCCTGTACAGCTGCAGAAGCACCTCTTTGCTTCTATACTCAATTCCCCTTGTTATGAAGGCCAGCATGCTATTAGCCTTCTTCACTACCTGCTGTACCTGCATGCTTGCCTTCATTTACTGGTGTACAAGAACACCCAGATCTCTCTGTACTGCCCCTTTACCTAAATTGATTCCATTGAGGTAGTAATCTGCCTTCCTGTTCTTGCCACCAAAGTGGATAACCATACGTTTATCCACGTTAAACTGCATCTGCCATGCATCTGACCACTCACCTAACTTGTCCAGTTCACCCTGTAATCTCCTAACATCCTCATCACATTTCACCCTGCCACCCAGTTTTGTATCATCAGCAAATTTGCTAATGTTATTGCTGATACCATCTTCTATATCATTAACCTATATTGTAAAATGCTGCGGTCCCAGCAGGGATCCCTGCGGTACCCCACTGGTCATTGCCTGCCATTCTGAAATGGAGCCGTTTATCACTACCCTTTGTTTCCTATCAGCCAGCCAATTTTCAATCCAATCTAGTACTTTGCCCCCAATACCATGCACCTTAATTTTACTCACTAACCTCCTGAGTGGGACTTTATCAAAAACTTTCTGAAAGTCCATGTACACTACATCTACTGGATCTCCCTCGTCCATCTTCAAAGCTCGTCTCTATCCACCCTGTCTATACCCTTCATGATTTTGAACATCTCCATCAGGTCCCCCTCAATCTCCTTTGTTCTCGTGAAAATAAACCTAAATTACTCAACCTCTCTTCATAGCTAGTATTTTATTCTGATTGATAGACAGATGAGTAAGTTTCAGTCACGTGGGATACAGAAGAAGCTCGTCACAATTGGCTTGAAGGAAGAGGGGTATTTTTCAGACTGGAGGCTTGTGAGCAGCAGTGTGCTGTAAGAATCAGGACTGAGTTCACTGCATTTCATCATTTCTGTCAAGGATTTAGATGTGAATATTGGGGCCAGAGTTAGTAAGTTTACTGATTACATCAGAAAAGTGATGTAGTAGATTATCTCGGAGTACAACAAGACCACAAATAGATGGGACAAAGGGGCAAGGAGTGACGGATGAAGTTTAATTTAGATAAATACGAGGTTTTGTAGTTTATGAACACAAATCAGGGCAGGAATTATACACAATAGTAAGGGGCTGGAGAGTGTTGTGAAACAAACGGACATAGGGCTGCAGGTACATTGTTCCTTGAAAGTGGAGTCGCAGGTAGACAGTGCGGTACAGAACACATTTGGCGCATTTGCCTTAATCAGTCAGAGCATTGAGTGTCGGAGTTGTGGTGGTATGTTGTATCTGTACAGGATGTTGGTGAGGCCACTTTAAGAATACTGCGTACAACTCAGTTTTCTGCAGAAATGACTTACACGGATGTCCCAGGACTGGAGGTTTGAGCTTCAGGAAGAGGTTGATTAGTTTGAGATGCTTTCTCCTGGAGTGTCAGAGGTTGAGGGGTGACATTATAGAGGTTTATAAAATCATCAGGGGTATGGATATTCTAAACAGCCATTTTCTGCTCCCCAGAGTAGGGGAATCCAGAACAGCAGAGCATAGGTTGGAGGGGAGAGGGCGAATGATTTAGAAGGGACCTGAAGGTAAATGTTTCACAGAGAGTGGGTTGTGTGTACATAAAGTGCTGTCAGAGGAAGTGGTGAAGGCGGTTACAATCGTACATTTAAAAAATATCTGAAAGAGGAGGGATATTGGCCAAATGCTGGCAAATGGGACTGGATCAGATTTGATAACTGATCGGAGTGAACAGATTGGACTAACGGGTCTGTTTCCTTTCTGCTTGACTCTATGAATTTTTATAAGAGGATGACAAAAAATTCTGAAAGTACCTTTCAAATCAGAATCCTCTTCACTGGAAGTTTATCGTGCCTCTATGTTCACATTGATTGAATGCTGCGTTAGTTAAATATTTGACAGAGAAGTGAGTCATGCAAAATGGGACGCAGACAGGAAAGTGGGACTGAGACCACAACCTGATCAGCTACAATCTTAGTGCCTGGTGAAGGCTCAAAGTGTCTAATGACCCCCTCCTGCTCCTCGGTCCCATGTTCCTGTGTTCCATTCAGCTCCTCAAACCTGCTAGACAGGAGCAGTTGGAGGCGACTTACTGCTATAAACTTTGCACAGAAACAGAGGAGACCATTCGGCCCTTCAAGACTGTCCCACATGCTTTGAGGTGATTTGAGAAATGTAATTGTAAAACCCAGGCTGGGTATGAAAGAGGCCCCTCATCCCTCTGTACAGAGCTTCCCCTCTCTGCAACTTGTGCTCCATTTGTGGGTCATGTTGTAGACCCAAATTCACTGTGAATACAGCCCCCATACCTCACCCAGTGATGGCTCACAAAATCCTTTTGTCTCCCTGATGGCAACATTCAATACCAGAACATTCATGAAATATCACCCACTCACTTTCCAATAACAGAATGTGAGAACATCAATCACAGGGGCAGGTCGTTCACCCCTCACCTGCCTTGCCCTTCACTAAGATTGTGGCTGATCTGCTCTTGGTCTCAAATCCTCTTTCAAACCCAATTCTTCATCGCCCTCAACTCTCTGACAGGTCAATATCCATCTACAAATACTTCAAATACTTCCAGTCATCTAGCTCCCCGAACACACTTGAGAAGAGAAATCCTGACATTCAATCCCACCTGTTTGAAGAAACCCCTTGCTGCTCCTATATCATGGCTTATTGATATGAACAAAAGTGGTTGACACAAGGGGTCAGGTTAAAATGACTGACCCTGATATCAAGGCAGTGGTTGACTTCTGTTGACATCAAGGAGCTTAACAAATCTGAACTTAATGGGAATCAGAGAAAACTCTCCAGTGTTTTGAGTCTAACATGGCACAAAGGAAGGTGTTCATCATCTCAGTCCTGGGTCGCCTCTGTGGGAGATCCTCAGGGTAGCTTCCTCTTCACAAACATCTTCAGCTGCTTCATCAATGTCTCCCCGCCCCCACCCTCCCCACCATAAGATCCGAAGTGGGGATGGTCACTGAGGATTCTACAATGTTCAGAATAATTTGATGCCCCCGTCAGCTCCTAAACTGGACTGTGTCCATGTGCAGCAAGACATGGACTCCATTGAGGCTTGTGCTTTTAAAGAGTCCGTAACATTCATATAAAGGACTGTCTGACACTGCACATTGCCACAGTAAAATAAGAGTTCATTCCGCACCTCACACTGGTTTCACAGGAATATGAGGAAGTCGTTCAGCCCATTGACACTATTGGAGAAGAACAGGGACAGCCCATTCAGTGCCTCCAACATATTACTCAGGAAGAGAAGGATTCTAGTGTGATGGGCCACACCAGAGCCCCTCGACAATATTTGAAGGTGGTAGCCGAGACTCTAATGTTTTCTTCTTTTAAAGAAAATGTAAAGTGTTTGTTCCAGATGCAATGTGAGTGGTCAAACAACACGATGTGAAGCATAACACCATTTACTTAAACACGATAGATGAAATAAAACCAAAGAAAGAGGAATTTAGAATAACGTAATGATATTGAACAAGTTAACAGAATAATAGATCTAGGAACTAATACTAATGAACTGTTCCAATACTGGAAAATCACATGAACACAGTCCTTGGCAAAAAGGAATATTCAGACGCTGAATGACACAAATATTTCTCCAGTTCAGGATTTAAAAAGATCACTAAGAGAAAATTCATAGAGAGTAGCAGCCAGGAGACATTCACTAAAGCTTTCAACTTGGTGGAGACCCCAATAATTTCTGATGTTACTGAGAAACCACAATGCAGAAATCCTAATCTGTGAGAGCTGACCACACCCATTCCATCTGCATTAAAATAAACCTAAGGCCTCACTAGTTGTTTACTCAAGTGGTCCTAACTAGCCAGCTTGGTAACAGTCATTCAATCTCTCTTGTCAAAAAAACCAGAACAAAATTACCTCTGAAAGCTACAGCATCATCACACTAGTCAGCAGATCGAGCTGTCATACAGGAACCAGGGGTAACACAATCAGGCCCTTGGCCCTGTCCAATCGGATGAGGAAGAAGCCAGTCAGTCCCTTGAGTCACTGATACAGGAACAGTAGGAGGCCATTCCCACTTCAATGCCCTTACACAGGGGCAGAATGAGGTAATTGATGCTGATTCCTGATGAATGGCTTATGCTCGAAACGTCGATTCTCCTGCTGTGCTTTTCCAGCAAACCACTGTCTACTCTGATCTTCAGCATGAACAGTCCTCGCTGTCTCCTAACTGATGCTCTGACATGGTGAACAAGTGGAGCAGAGGCTGCACAGACAGACTGCTCCACGTTGTTCCTCGTAGCTCCGTCTGTCATGATACACACGTGGGACTTTAACGGCGTTTTCTAGTGGTGAGGAGGGAAGCCAGATGTCTTGTGTGAAGTCACAAGAAGGCACCTTCCGTCTCTGAGAAGCCAGCCTGGTGTTCTCTATGCAGGGTGGAAGCTGGTGGGAATGGTTACCTGTTACAGATGGAAGGTATTGTGGCTGCTGTTGGGGATTGTGAGTAACATGACGTTCAGTACGGGTTCACACGCCGTCTGCACAATAACGTGGGGAGAGTTAATTTAGGCATATAAACTATTAGGAAAGTCACGTTAGACTAATGGATGGACTCTCTAAGTTCAAATAATGCTGATCTTGTTCATGTTGATCTTGTCTAGTTCACGTCCTGTTCAGTGTAACCTGTATGCCTTACTCTGTCCAAGTCTATTTCCACCCTATGGTCTGTCTGGCCTTGCTGACTATGATCTGCCTCCACTGCTCATAAATAAAGCGTTTCCCTGTACTGAGGTACACGTGGCAATAAATCAAACCAACCAATCCTGGGTAAAGTCTGGAATGTCTCTCCCTGTCAATGTCTCTTTTGGAAGTAAGTGATCGCTGTCACTCCTCATGTTTAACGTCACCGTTTCTTCTTCTCTCACAGCTCTACTGATTAAACACTCAGCTTCTTCACTCTATCCTCGTGATACCATCACGCGTGTCTGTGGTAAGGAGATCATTCCTTACAAAGGAGATCAAATCCGTAGAGTGTCACAACCAGGCTCTCAGCAAGGCCCTACAACAGCAGGAAGATGACATTACTTATGCACTTGAATCATCTTACAATGAAGGACAGCCGACCATTGACTGCACCCATTACTTACACACAGGGTTTGATTTGGATCGGTCAGCATAGACTTGTGAGTGGGAGATCATGCTTCCCAAATTTGTTACAGTTCGTTGATGAAGTGACCAAGAAGGTTGATGAGGTTCCGAGCGGTAACCATAGTCTCTATGGATATCAGTAAGGCCTTCAATAAGGTTCCACATGGCAGGCTGCTCTGGAGAGTTACATCACGTGGAATGCTGGGGAACTGGCCAATTGGTTACACAGTTGGCTTGATGGTAGGAAGCAGAGGTTTTAGCAGAAGGATGCTTGTCAGGCTGGAGGCTGGGTGCATTGCTGTTTGTTATCTATGATTTGGTTGAGAATATACAAGGTATGATTTGTAAGTTTACAGATGACACTAAAATAAGTAGGAACATGATCAGTGAGGAAGTTTATCAGAAATTGCTGCAGGACCTTAATCAGGTGGGGAAGTGGGCCGAGAAATGGCAAATGGAATTTAATATAGAAGTGTGATGTCTTGGAAACTCAACTCAACGTAGGAGTTGCACGGTGAATGGGAGAGTCTTAAGGGGTGTAGTGGGCAGAGAGACCTTGGTATGCAGGTGCACGGTTCTCTAAGAGTGGAGTCACATGTAGACAGGGCAGTGAAGAAGGCATTTGGCACACTGACCTTCATCAGGCCGGACATTGAGGATGGAAGTTGAGAATTGCAGTTATACAGGACTTTGGCAAGGCCGCACTGGAGTATTGTGTTCAGGTTTTGTCACTTTGTTATAGGGAGCACGTGTCTATCTCCTAAGGATGTTATTACGGTACCTTGCTGTGGCAACCGACAGGATACCCTTCGTTGTTCAGTCCTTCCCAGGAGCTGAAAAACTATGCCATGTTCTTCGTGACCTGCAACACATTATCAATGAGGTTGAGCACCTCACCAAGACCTTCCCCACACCTCCATTGCTTGCCTTTAAACAACCACCAAACCTCAAACAGATCATATGTTCGCAGCAAGCTGCCCAGCTTTCAGGACAGCTCCATACAACCCTGTCACGGTAGGCGCTGCAAGACGTGTCAGAATGTGGACATGGCTATTCCCATTACATGTGAGGACACCTCCCACCATGTATGTGGCAGGTACTCATGTGACTCAGCCAACATTGTCTATCTTATACATTACAGGCAAGGGCGCCCGGAGGCATGGTACATTGGGGAAACCGAGCAAAGGCTACGGCAAGAGATGAATGGGCACTACACAACAATCAACAGACAGAAGTGTTGCCTCCCAGTTAGGGACACTTCTGCGGTACAGGACATTCAACCTCGGACCTTCGGGTGACCATCCTCTAAGGAAGACTTCAGGACAGGCAACAGCGAAAATTGGCCAAGCAGGGGCTGATAGCTAAGTTCAGTACCCATTGGGAGGGTCTCAACCGGGCCCTTGGGTTCATGTCATACTTCAGGTGACCACCATTGCACTTTATACACTTAGACACACTTTTACACACACACACACACACACACAGAGTAACTCCTATACACACACATACACACGGACACACATATACACACACACGCACACAGACACTCGCGCACACCCTTACAGACACACACACTCCCATACTCACACATGCATCCTCTCAGAGACTTAGATCACTCTACACTCATGCAGGCACATATACCCTCTCTCTCACGGACACTCGCAAACCCCCACCCCAGACACATACACACTACCACACTCACACATGCACCCCCTCACTGAATTAAGACACTCTGCAATCACTACACACACATATACAGTCCCTCTCACACTTACAACCCCCCAACCAGACAGACATACACACAGACAGACACAAAGACCCACATGCGCACATACATTTTGTGGGGTGAATTTGTACTTGCAGAGTTACATTGTACTTTGCTCAAAAACAGTAAAACTCTGTTATCTGACTTTTTAGGTTAGAATCGATCTAAAATCATTGCATGGACAGAGAACACAGAGCGCTAACACCTTCGACATATTGTGTAACTAACCCAATTGTTACAGTTAACCTGAGAATGCAACTTTTAAAAAAAGGTTTTTTGATTTACACACGGAAGAAGGTAAACTATCATGGTATTCGAGCAGATGAAAGACACAACAGACAATCAAGGTAATTTTCAATGTGTAGTTTCAGTTACATCATACTGTAATTTTTTGCTATAAATACTGTGCCTTACAATTTTGCCCTCCACAATCACCTGAAGAAGGTGCGGTTCTCTGAAAGCTGGTGTGCTTCCAATTAAACCTGTTGGACTATATCCTGGCGCTGTGTGATTTTTAACTGTGGACACCCCAGTCCAACACCGGCATCTCCAAATCATGATTACTGTGAAGTGGAATTGTATTAATCGTTCTCCAGTACTCTGCAACCCCCTCCCTCTCCTCCCCCATGGTCATATTCTAATTAAAATTAATGTTAGAGGTCATCTCGCCACGATATTCATGCTCTTCGCAAGCATTATTGTGAGATTTTCTCTAGAGTTATGCATGTAGAGTAGAAAAGGACAATGATTTTAAACAATGCTGTGTATTACCCTAGAGAGCTCAGACTGCTCTAAACTGGATGGGAACCTTTCAGCAGCCTGGTAATGTTTCTGCTGCCTCTGTACAGGATCTTAGTGAGATCACATTGGAGTAGTGTGTAAAGAATTTTTCTACTCAATGAAGAAAGTGTATTGTTATGTTGGAAGGAGCTCAGAGATAGTTCCCTCAACTGATTCCTGCAAATAAGGTGTCTTAGGATGGAGAAATAGCAGGAAAGTGGAACAGAGGCCGCGATAACATCGGGTATGATTGTATTCAATGGCGGAGCTGGTTCGAGGGGTTGGATTCCTGACTGATGCTCCTCGTCCACAATCAGCCTTTCGACCGTGTTACACAGTATAGAGGGAGGACTGTCTATCAAACAGGAAGCAGGCTCTCTGGATAAGTCAGTCTTAATCAGTTTGTCAGAACATCACCAGTGGAGTCACACAGTGACCAGTGCGGGGACCTCAACTATTTACAATCTACATCAATGATCAGGAGGTTGGAACAGATATACAGATACTGAGTTTGGTGATGTCGCTTGGATAAGCAAGAGATTAAATTATCAAGAGAGGGTGGAGTGTCTGCAAATAGATACAGAAAGTTCAAGGCAATGGATAATAATTTGGAAGGAGCAATACAACATAATATAACCTGTAATTTCATTTACAGGAATAATGGAAGGCAGTATGTTACTGAAATGGAGAGGGATTACAGTGTTTAATGATACTGTGTACTGGGGGGTTCACTCAGACCCGTTCAGACATGGGAGATTTGCTCCATCCCTGATTATCTGCTCCTTTACATTCCAAGTGACCACATTGCTCTCCGTACACATAGAATATTTTGTTGTGGTTGGTTGGTGGTAGGGATGGTGTTTTGAAACGTGTATCAAGGGGACGGCCTTTATCCAAGATATATTCATTCCTTTCTACAAGGAGACCCGTAGAAGATGGGAATGGCTGACTGCTTCTGAATGAAGGAACTGTGGCTGCTTTCAGGACAGGGGTATTCACCAACATAATGTATTGTGCATGGACACACTGGAACATTAATCGAGTGAGAGCTCCTTCAGTTCCTCTACCTCTCCCCATTTATTGGCTACTCTGCAGATTCCATGTACACCTTCAGGAATCCCACTATACTGGGAAAATAAGGATACACCTGGCAGCTTCCCGCTGAGGGAGAAGCAATGTATTGACCTCATCCACCATATACATCCTCCATCACCGAATGGTGACATTGATGTTGAGATACTGGGAGATGACGGAGCTGTCACCGACTCCGGCCTGGAAAGTTTCGGATCACAGAAGCTGAATGAAACTGTGACCCTAATAGGGGGCAGCACCGTCTTCCCCCTGGCGTGAAGCTGCAGGTCGTGTTGAAGAAGGTGACACCGCTCTGTGACCAGCTCCTTGTTCAGTCCAGATCCCCTCATACTCTGTTCCTGGGTTAAGTGTAACTTGGGAAGCTGTTCCTGGAAAACCCGGGGTGGATACAGCAGATCCCTTTCCCTACACACACTCACTCCGTGATTTCAGAGCTTCCCCTCTCTGCAGCCTCTGTTCCATTTGGTGTTCATGTTACACACCCAGATGCTGTTACCATAGTCCCCATGCTCCATCCAAAGTTGGGTCACCAAATCCTCCGGTCTCACTGAATGTCTGAGGCAGCTCAGAGCACAAGCCCCAGCAAACCATCCCCAGCAACTCCACTAACTTTTCAATTACAGGAGTCAGTCAGAAATCCCTCGGCTACAAATATTGTGGTCCAGACCAGATCCCCGCAAAACATTTTAAGAAGGCCACTTAGACCCAAACCATTCCTTATTTGAAAGAGAGATGTGAAGTGTATTTTCCAGATATGTTGTGACTGGTCAAAGCACTCAACATTAAGCCAAGTATAATCTATTCAAATGCTTTAGTTAAAATACAATCAAAGAAATTTTGGGAGAGCTTATATGTTGGTACACTTACACAAACAATAGATACCGTACCTTCTTGGTATACGCTGCTTGGCACAAAGATCAATTCAAACACAGATTCTTACATGCAGTTTTTTGATCAAGGAAAAATCAACATCAACAACCATCTCAGAGAGAAAAGCAGCTGGGGATCATGTATTGAAACTTCGAACCCTCCTGGGATCTCCAACAGCTTCAGAATGCTGCAGCCAAAAACAAAACGAGAAACCCTGGTCTGGGAGAACTGGCCACTGCCCTTCCATTGTTACCACCGTTTTAATAAAACCTAAAGGCCTCCTCAGTTATTTACTTAAACTGTTTTCAGACAGCAGTTCTGCACCTCTGCCTTTAAAACCTCTCTTTAAAAAAAACAAGAGAAAATAACCTTTTTATAGTGATAGTATCCTCACAACTCCACCTTTAATAAAATGATCTGTCAATATACAAAGATGGATTCATGTTAGACCTCCTAATCTTCCTCTATTAGTAGCAGATAGAAAGGATAGTGAAAAAGGTGTTTGGTATGCTTTCCCTTATTGGTCATAGTATTGAATACAGGAGTTGGGATGTCATGTTGCGGCTGGACAGGACATTGGTTAGGCCACTGTTGGAATATTGCGGGCAATTCTGGTCTCCTTCCTATCGGAAATATGTTGTGAAACCTGAAAAGGTTTAGAAAAGATTTACAAGAATGTTGCCAGGACTAGAGGATTTGAGCTACAGGGAGAGGCTGAACAGGCTGGAGCTAATTTCCCTGGAGAGTCGGAGGCTGAGGGGTGACCTTATAAATGTTCACTAAATTATGAGGGGCATGGATAGGATAAATAGGCAAAGTCTTTCCCTGGGGACGGGGAGTCCAGAACTAGAGGGCCTAGGTTTAGGGTGAGAGGGGAAAGATATCAAAGAGACCTAAGGGGCAACCTTTTTCATGCAGAGGGTGATACGTGTATGGAATGAGCTGCCAGAGGATTTGGTGGAGGCTGATACAATTTAAGAGGCATTTGGATAGGTATATGAATAGGAAGGGTTTGGAGGGATATGGGCCGGGTGCTGGCAGGTGGGACGAGATTGGGTTGGGATATCTGGGGGCATGGACGGGTTGGACAGAAGCGTCTGCTTCCATGCTGTACATCTCTATGATGTACAGCATCTCACAACGAGATTCGATTTCAATCATTTTACTCCTGCCACAAAATGCCTTTGTCTTTCTTCATCCACGTCTCCAGAATGTGTCAAAACTTAGTTTTCTCGCCCTGTCACCTGTATAATTACAAATTGAATGGCAGCAATAATAAATTCAATCGAAACAGACTGGTATTTTTTCACCTGAATCGCCCCAAAGTTTTAAGGGGTCACGATCAGTGATAAAGATTTATCTCATGTATGTTATTCGCAATTTAAATGCTGAAATGTTGGAACGCCAACATCAAGCTCAAGGCCTCCTTCCCCATTGTAGAATAAATCTGTTGATGTTTGCCCTGGACACTCCAACCACACGTTATATAATGGAGCACTCCTCATCTCTCCAATAGTCCTCTGAATGACCTAACTCCTCATGTCTCAGCATAAAAGAATTACATACTTCTGTACCTCTTAATGCTATAACCTCTTTACCTGCTACTCCTGGCCTATGCCGGTAACCTTACTTTCACAGGTATATGTTTTAAGAAGATCTCGCTCATTCTTCACAATCTCTCACAGAAACCAAACTTTGCTTTCTGAACTCAATCATCATCATCAGCCATTTCAGTTTCTAATCTTGCCATTGTTACTCTCTGCTCTTCCCCATGAGTTCTCACGACTGCAGGAAGTGAATTGTTGAACTTCTCCAAAATAAGAATCTCTCTAAGAGTGCCATAGCCTTTGCTCTGTTTTTTATACCAATACCCGCCTTTCAAAATTACTTTGTTTGGTTCTTTCAAATTCAATGTACGCTTAACGAGGGAGTTTTTTTTTAGATTCCAGAAACGCTATCTGTAGCTCTGGCCCAAGTTCATATGCCCTTCAGATGGCTTTCTTCACCTCCTCACAGTGGCCAGATACCTCCACTGATCGGGATGCAAATACCTACCAGCTCTGTGTGCATCAATTAAATCCACATGGTCACTGATCACTGCATTTGTTTAGCCACTTTCTCAAATGGAATTAAAAAGTCTCCCCCATCCTTCTAATCAAATTTAGACAATGCCTGGGCATATTTAAACAGAACCCCATCAGGCTTTTGGCTACTAAAGGATTGCTCATCCTTACTATCCTCCTCATCCAACCTACCGTCTGCCTTCATCTCCACCTTCTATGCCAACTTTCCTAATTACTAACTTTTGAAGTTGAAAATCTCTGGTTTTCTTCTCTCTCTTTCTCTCTTTCTTCTTCATTTCCTTTTCTTTTATTTCTACTTCTCATTTTAATTTAACTGGTTTCAATTCCTTCTCATGTTCAAGGCGCCTCATTTCAAATTGAATTTGAGCCTTTTCCAAAGAGTCTGATGGCGGTTCCACCAAATGTAATTGCCGAGCTATAGCTGTAATTATCTCTCATTTTCTCACAGACAAACACAACCCCAACTCCAGCTTGTCTGTCAATTCCTACAGCTTTACCTTCATTCCCTTTTATAAACCCCCCAACTTCACTTCGTCCACACCCAGAGAACTCTCAGTGACTGAAAGAATCTTTATACACAAAACACGTTTTAAACCAACCGAATTCAACATCCGCAACAACTACTATATGTGACTTTTCAACCCAATAGTCTCTGTTGCATACTCTCCAGTGTCTGCATGAGAGTATTCTGGATGCTCTGGTTTCCTCCCACAATCTAAAGATGTGCATATCAGGTGAATTGGCCATGCTAAATTGTTTGTGGTTTTCAGGGATGTGGGGTTTAGATGCCTTAGTTGGGGAAAATGTGTACTAATAGGGTAAAGGAATGTTTCTGGGTAGGTCACTCCTCGGAGGGTAGGGTGAACTTGTTGGGTCAAATGGCCTGTTTGCACATTGTGGGGATTGTAATTGTAAACCCAATTTGGTATTATCAATTTAGAACCAGACAAGAAACCCCAGTTTGCTATAGACCAACCAGACTGCCTCAAACTATTTCAAGGAAGTCGCTTGGATGCCAACATTTTCTTATTTTAAAGGCAGATGTGAAGTGGGAGTTCCAGATATGATGCTACTAGCCAAACCACTCACCATTAATTAAAACACAATATATTTAAACACTGTAATGAAAATCCATACAAAATGAAGAGGATTTGAGAATAACTTAACTATTGGAAGCCTTAACCGAACAATGGATACAAAACCGTCTACAAATGAACTGTTCCAATATACTAACATCACCTAAACACACCCCATGGTAACAAGGAGCATTCAGACATGCAGTTCTCCAATCCAGGAGGAAACAGCATCAAGTGAAACTTCAGAGAGAATAGCAGCTCGGGATAATTTACTAAAACTTCCAACCCTTCTGGGACACAAGCACCTGGTGACTTACAGCTATAAGGAAAAAACTAGAAAGCCTGGTCTATGCGAGCTGGCCATTGTTACTACTATTTATTAAAAACCCAAAACCACCAAAAGTTATTTGCTTGAGATGTTTACAGTAGGGAGTTTGGACTGTAAGATCTCTTGTTAAAAAAAATAAAATAACCATTTTTTAAAAAAAAAGTGACAGCATTGTCAGACAATTTAGATGCCTGGTCCTTTACTCAATGAGCTTCCCCGTGTTACTGATCCCAAGGTCACCTGAGTTGGCAAACACAGGTACACTCCAAGTTACAAGGATGTGTCGCATAACTTCTGAAACACGCCTGTCCATGGACCATCACATGGGACATACCGGGAAGTGAAAAACAGCCGGACACACACCATTTCACTGTTTCTGAGCTACACAATGCCAGTTCTCGATACAAAATATAGCCAAAACCCAAGGCCAGGGAAAGATACAGAGGGACAGAGAGATTCACATTACAGACAGAAACAGACAGTTAATTAACTGGAAGGAGGTTGTGGAAAAATGGGAGAAAAAGACAGAGCAGTGGGACTAACTGGAGAAGTAAGATCTTCGAGAGTAAAATTACAAGAATGAGAACATTGAATAAAGGCATTGTCAGATCATCTGAAATGGTTTGTTACATCAAATTCTGAATCTGCTTCACAGAACACCACAAACAACATAAACTGGGACAAGATGCCAGCCCAGCATGGAGAGCTGTACAGACCATGCTAGTGTGTTGCTCAGTAAACTGCACTATCTGTCCAGCATGGAGAGCATTGCAAACTTTACTATAATATGCTAACTATACTCGCATCAGATTACTGTCTCCAATTGGAAGGTTTGCTCTCGCTTCGTGTGTGTGTGTTCATCAGAGTGTACAGATGAGGTAAAGTGTTTGAGAATGTTAAAATAAAGGCATTGCCATAAAAATTGCAATATACATCCGTGTGAACATGAATGACTGATGGATGGGAGGTTGGTGTGTGTTCGAATCAGATTTGCTTCAACAGGGTTGAAGCCGAGAGCGTCAGCAGCAGATTATTAACTTCATTAAGATTGTATTTTATAACTCAAAGTTCAAACAGGAGATGGAATAAGCCAGTAAGATACATCGCGGAGTGGTAAGTATTTCAAGTTAGAAATGGTCAGGGCATGGTGTCAGGAATCAGCTCATGATCAAAGGGATCTTCCACAATTGTGACTCGTCTGCTTCAGCCGCAGATATTGGCCAGGCATGGGATGGAAACAGTGGAAGGAAGCGGAGTTTGTAACCAGAACAGTAGACAGTGACCTCCATGCTCTTAATATTTAAATAACAAAGGCAAAGATACAATACATTGCGGTTCTCCGCTGAAACTGAGTAGGTCAACATCGAGACCCATGAGTAACAGTGCCAGAGCAGAGGGAGGCAGTAATTGAACACCTTCATTTATGTAGTTAGTAGTGGTCTGTAGAGTAAAAATCTGGATTCAGAGTTTCAACAGGAACAATAATAGTGGACAGAAGTGTAGAAAATATGAAAGAACAGTAATACAGTCATAACCAGTTTATAGAAAAAAAAAGGATAGTGACACTTACCAGGAACACCAACGATAGCCAGGAAAGGATAATAAAAATATTGCATAATGAGAAGAGCGTAATAGATCCGCGATGATAATGACAACCAATCAAATGCAGAAAGATACCAAATATAATCGGATAAACTCCTGTCTATTGTTGAAATATTCCATTCGAATGTTCTCAGATTCTGATCCATTGTTGGGACATTCCAGTCTAATGTTCTCAGATTCTGATCTCTCGTCCCCCTCTCTCTGGATCTGCTGACCCCTGTCAGTACTGTCGGTGATGGTGCCGCTCATATTATGGGATAACGCATTGAATGGCGCCCATTTTTCATTAAAAGATGTAAATCCTTCACTGGGACAATTAGAATCTATGGAGATTGGCATTAATCACAGTCACTGAAAAAATAGAATCAGTTAACCAGTTCCATACATCACTTTTCATATCACTATAAAAGGGAACATTTCCCGGTTTTGGATGGATTGGATGATGGTTGCTGAGGGATGGACCATAAATCTTTAATTTTTTATTTACTTTTCCTTGCATACAATATTATTAACAGAACACTGCAGGGGTGTATATGTGTTCCACTCTGTTTAGGAAAGGAAGCAGTTATAAAATAACCGATCAGCTACATAAAAAAAACATCGGATGGGCAAGTTTCTAGATGCCTTAACCTACAGTATGATACTTATTGACCAGTGTGAGGCTACGCTGGGTTTTAAGTGCCCTGTTTTCAAATCCTTTCATAATCTTGACACAGAGCACTGAGACTGCTGCTCAGGAACAGGCCGAAGCAATTCTGTCCCTATGGGTCTCTTACAGAAGGATAGGAGAAGGCCATTCAGTCCATATTAGCCTGTTGCTAATTGAAAAGGTGGAACTCTGGAATATTAGCGCATTTTGCAAACAAAATCATTCAAAATAAAAGGATTTGTTGCTGCAGCTGTATGAGGTGTCACTGAGAGGGCACCTGGAGTTCATTGTTTCTGTAACTGAGAAGGGATGGACCTCCATCAGGTACAGTTTATTGGCTGCTTATAATCCAGGGGTTGATGTGTCATTTAATGTCTTGTGGCTGTTATAAAGGGACAGGAGGATCCCATGCAGCCTCTCGAGCCTGTTACGGAGGAGCAGGAAGTGTTTATTTAACATTTCAAGTCTGTTACGCATAAATATTATGTTTAAATTAGTTATGGAATAGGAAAGACCTGATGTAAACAATAAAGTTCTAACTTTGAACAAGACCAATTTTGAAAGTGTTAGGTGAGCCCTGTGAAAGGCTGATTGGAATATCCTATTCACAGGTAAAGGGATGGTTGGAAAATGCAAGGCCATCAATACTTGGTTTTAGAGAGTCCAGAGGCAACGTGTTCCTGTTAGTGAGAGGGGCAAGGCTGGTGGGTGCAGAGAGTGCTGGATGGCTAGATATATTGATGCTCTGGTCAAGGTAAGGAAGGAGGAATATGTCAGGTAAACAGAGCTGAGATCAAGTGGATCCCCAGAGGAGTATAAGGGGAATAAGTGTATAGTCAACGGGGAAATCGGGCCAGAAAAATGTGAACACAATTTGGGGCTTCAGAAATAGGGTTAATGAGGTATTGAAGACATTCTACAAATCTTTTCATGGCAAAAGATTAACTAGGGAGAGAATAGGGCACCTTAAAGATCAGTAAGGCTACCTATACGTGGAACTACAAGAGATGGGAGGGATATGAAACGAGTATTTCTCCTCAGTATTTAATGTGGAGGGAGTTACAAGTGCGAGAGAATGAAGAATGTATAATAATATCTTGAAAAGTGTCTATATTACAAGGAGGTGTTGGACATTTTAAAACACATAAAGGTGAACAAATCCCTGGGACCTGATCAGTTGTATCCCAGACGTTTGTGGGAAGCTACGAAAGAGATTGCTCTGCATTTTGCTGATGTATTTGTAACATTGATTTCCACAGGTGAGGTGCCATGGTACTGGAGGGCTGCTAACGTAGTGTCATCATTTAAGAAAGGAACGAAAAAAACAGGTAACTATAGATCGATGAGCCTGACGCTAATGGTGACTAAATTGTTGGAGGGGTTTTGAGGGAAAGGATGTAAATGCATTTAGAAGGACAAGGACAGAAGAGAGCTTTGTACATTGGAGATCATGTCTCAATGACTCGGTGGAATGTTTTGAGGAAGTGATGAAGATGATTGATGAAGGCAGGACAGTGGAGGTTGTCTTTACGGAATTCAGTAAGAAAACCAAAATGTTCTACATGGTAGACTGGTTAGCAAGGTCAGACTGCCTGGGATCCAGGGAGAGCTCGCCATTTAGATCCAACATTTTTTTGAATATTGGAGACAGGGCGTGACACTGGATATTTGTTCATTGAACTTGGAGACCTGTGACCAGTGGTGTGTCACAAAGGTCAACAGTGACTTCACTGCCTCTTGTCACTTATACAAATCATTTGTATTTGAGTATATGATGTATGGTCAGTAAGCTTGTAGATAATCCCAAATTTGGTGGTGTAGAACAGAGAGAAAGTTGATTAGGTGAGCCAAGGGGTGGCGGATGGAGTTAAATTTAGATAAATGTGAGCTGTTGCATTTTGGCAAGACAAATCAGGGCAAGATATGTAGGTAGAGTTCTGTCGAAAGTTGCCACTCAAAGGGAACTCCAATGAAATTATAGAATCCCTCCAGTGACGAAACAGGCTATTCTGCCCATCAAGGCCACACCCACCCTCTAAACAGTATCCTACTGGAGAAACCCCTACCCTGTCCCTCTGAGCCTGCATTTCCCATGGCTAATCCACCTCGCCCACACATCCCTGGGTACTTGTGGCAATTTAGCATGGCCAATCTACACTTGCCGGTATATCTTCGTACTGTGGCAGGAAAACGTAGCACCCAGAAGAAACGCACGCAGACACAGGGAGAATGTGCAAACACCACACAGGTAGTCATTCAAGGATAGAATTCAACCCAGATCGCTGCGCTCTGAAGCAGCAATGTAAGTCACTGAGCTACTGTGTCACCTGGTGGTGCAGGTTCTTCGTTCCTTGAAAGTGCCCTCACAGGTAGACAGCGGAGTGAAGAAAACACTCGGTGATCTTCCCTTTATTGGTGCGTGCTTTGAGTCTATGCGTTTGCATGACATATTGCCCCTGTCCAGGTCATTGGTTTGGCCACTTTTGTAATATTGCCTTTAATTCTGGTCTCCCTGCTGTCGGAAAGATGTTGTCAAACTTGAAAGGATGCAGAAGTGATTTAAAAGAATATTTGCAGAGGTTGGAGGGTTAGAATTTCAGGGAGAGTTTGAATAGGCTGGGAGTATTTTCAAGTTTTGAGGCTGAGAGGTGACCTTAAAGCGGTTTATAAAATCATGACGGGCATAGATAATGTAAACAGTCACCCCAGGATAGGCGAGTCCAAAATTACAGGACAAAGGTTTAAGGTGAGAGGGGAAAGATTTATAAAGGGAAATGAGGTACAACACATTCAATGAGAGACTGCTGTGTTTATGGACTGAGCACCCAAAAGAGCTGGTGGAGGCAGGCACAGTTCCACCATTTAAAAGGCATTTGAATGGGCACATGCATGGGAAGGGTTTAGAGGGATATGGGCCAAGCGCTGGCAACGGGGACGAGATTAATTTAGGATATTTGGTTAGAACGGACGACTGGATCGAAGGGTCCTTTTCCGTGCTGTACATCACTGAGACACTGTTGAGTTTTGAGTTTATAACACGGGAACAGGAAGAGGTTATTCAGGTTCTGAATTCTGTCAGTCAGCTTGTTTGCTCAATTACTGAGAGTCAAATACAAAAATACATCATTCAGATTTTAATGGTGTTTTCCACAAACAGGAGAAAGGCTTTTAGTCAAGAGAAGCTGTAAGGAATGTGAAGAGCCCATTCAGTCCCTCAACTCCATTCCACCGGAGCAGCAGGTGAGCACAGAGAGATTGGAGCCTGTTACACAGGAACAGGTGGAGGACATCAATTTTCACAAATAGATGGCAGTCGCTCGGCTGCTGAAGGCTGGGACACAGGGACAGGAGAGAGTCACTCAACTGCTCGGGACTGGGACACGTGAACAGGAGGCCGTCACTCAACAGCTCGAGACTGGGACACAGTAAAAGGAGGGAGTCACTCAACTGTTCGAGACTGGGACACAGGAACAGGAGGGAGTCACTCAACTGTTCGAGACTGGGACACAGGAACAGGAGGGAGTCACTCAACTGTTCGAGACTGGGACACAGGAACAGGAGGCAGTCACTCAGCTGTTCGAGACTGGGATACAGGAACAGGAGGCAGTCACTCAACTGTTCGAGACTGGGACACAGGGACAGGAGAGAGTCACTCAGCTGTTCGAGACTGGGACACAGGAACAGGAGAGAGTCACTCAACTGTTCGAGACTGGGACACAGGGACAGGAGAGAGTCACTCAGCTGCTCGAGACTGGGAAACAGGAACAGGAGGCAGTCATTCAACAGCTCGAGACTGGGACACAGGAACAGGAGAGAGTCACTCAACTGTTCCAGACTGAGACACATGGACAGGAGGGAGTCACTCAGCTGCTCGAGACTGGGACACAGGAACAGGAGGCAGTCACTCAACTGTTCGAGACTGAGACACAGGGACAGGAGGGAGTCACTCAGCTGCTCGAGACTGGGTCACAGGAACAGGAGGCAGTTATTCAACAGCTCGAGTCTGGGACACAGGTACAGGAGGGAGTCATTCAACTGTTCGAGACTGGGACACAGGAACAGGAGGCAATCACTCAACTGCTAGAAACTGGGAAACAGGGAAATCTGGAGGCTAGTAAGGCCCGAGGATCCTGTTACGCAGGAAAAGGAGCAGGTGCCTCACTCCCCACCAGTATGGGACAATGGGAGAGAAGGTGGGTTTGCATGGCACAAACAGAAATGTATGATAAGTTGCATTAGTGGTCCATTCAATCCTGCCCCACCATTCACTAAGACCACGGCTGATCTAATTATGATTCCCTCATTCCATTTTACGGAGACTGTTCTCTCTGCAGCCTGTGCTCCATTTGTTGGTCATGTTGCAATCCCAGATGCTGTAACAACAGTCACCATGACTTATCCAGAAGGATGGGTCTAACCGGATGAGTCAGGATTTGAAAGGTCCAATCACAAGAATGAAAACACAAAATAAAGGTATTGCCAGATGTTTAATTCTCTCACATTCGCAATCCAACTCACAAAACCAGCCCATCCATGATACTTTCAGGATGGAGCACTGTGTAGATCTGGCTACCGTACTGCTGAATGCAAACCCAGCAATATCCAGAATGGAACTCTGTGCAGCCCACACCAATGCTTGATCTATCATCCTGGTCTAAAGGTCCAGCATGGGGAGCTGTGCAGACCGCACTGGTTCATTCATACAAAAACACCAGGCTGTTTCACTGTTCGGTAACACTGTGTTAGATCGCTGCCCAGTGTGGGGAAACTTGCAGCCAATGTTGTAAGTGACAGGATGTGCAGCTCCCATCCATTTACAGCTCCATATCTCCACTGTACCTTGACAAGGGGTGCCGTGGATGTGGAAATCACGGCGATGGAGAGATGCAAATGGAAACAGTTTAAATACCAATAGTACTGATTAAGGCGGGTACCACACCTGTATTTAAAGTTGAAATAACTTAGATAATATCCAATGAGGTTTGGTGAATGGTGCAAAGTAGTTAGAGGGGGATGGTGATGTTATAGTGGTTGCTCTATAAGCCTCCAAATCATCAATGGGAATTAGAGGAAGAAATATGCAGGGAGACTGGGGAGACTTGCGGGAACAATAGGGTTGTTATAATAGGTGATTTCACTTTTCCTAACATAGACTGGGACTTCCAGATGGTTAAGGACTTAGAAGGAATGTAATTTGTTAAGTCTGTTCAGGAAAGTTTCCGCAAGTAATATATAGAGAAGCCACTCGGGAAGGGACAAACTTGACCTACAATTGGGAAATAGGGCAGGACAGGTGAATGAGATAAAGTGGGGGAGCATTTTGGGAAAAGTGAAATAACCTGAATTACTAAGTGTGATGGGATACTTATAACCATAAAATAAGTGTAGATTTTTGTTTGGCCTGTGTAAAGCATGCTGACCGTTGCATGAAAGTATAAAGATGATGGAATATATTGTTAGGAGTGTCCGTCCCTATGGGAAATGCCCTCAAAAAGGCGATTGAAAAAATACTGGGGTAAAAGTGCCTGAGTGCTGTCTGGTCAGTGACAGGAACCCAGGGGGTTGAATGACTGAATGTTCCTGTAACATGGAGCTGAGAAAACCATCAGATCAGCCGGGATATTATTAAATGCTAGAGCACACTTGAAGGGCTGAATGGCCTCAGCATGGTTTGAATTGTGTGTGATTTAAAAAAATGTACATCTCTACTCCTTCCTCTAATGTGTTACACACTGAGACACTGCCATTTTCCTGAAACTGGGAATTATTTGGAACATTATCTGGAACATTCCATAATCAGCAATCTCAAGAATATTCTATAACTGTGTGGGAGGTATTGCAAAGTTTTAAGCTGGTAGGAGGAAAGTATAGAGGGGATGTCGGAGGCGGGTTCTTTACACAGAGAGTTGTGAGAGCATGGAATGTGCTGCCAGCAGCAGTTGTGGAAGCAAGGTCTTTGGGGACTTTTAAGAGACTACTGGACATGCATATGGTTACAGAAATTTGAGGGTGCATACATGAGGATCAGTGGTAGGCACAACATCGTTGGCTGAAGGGCCTGTTCTGTGCTGTACTGTTCTATGTTCTAAATGGAAGATTCTTCCTAAGTAGTATGGCTTCTCCCCTATTCCTACTATTAAAAGACGAGAAATAAACCCAATCAAACTCGCCCTGCTGTAACGTCAACTGTTCCTTGTCATCAAGGTGCATCTCCTGAAATAGGAAAACATCCACCCTCTCTGTTTTATGACGAGAAAGTACATTTTTCCTCTTGAGTGGCAGGTGCACCCCCCCATTAATGTTCCAGGTACCCATTTAAGCACATCATTATCCATAACACACTGTAGCAACATTTCAACTCTAGAGTTTCACATCGAATTACACATCGTTGATCATTAATGCAAAAAAAAAACTCGTAGAGCCTTAAAACTTTACAAACTAAAACCACTACAACTAACAAGCTCTCAAAACTTTCCAAAGCTAAACACATAAAAAAACAAACAACGAAATAAAATCCAAAGTTCCAATGACACACGAAAGGGGAATTTACCTCTCCTGGACCCCATCCCTGCAAACTGGGGATGCTGACATATCTTACAACGTTATCTTCTGCCCGCTACCAATATGGAATTCAAGGCAATTAACAACAAAAACTGCCCTTCGTTCGGCACTAAGTCATCACAACTACCTTTGTAACTCCCTCCACCTTGAACTGCACCCCAGACACAAGCAAAGAAAGACAAAAAGTGTACTAATACTAATGAAGGAATTAAAAATGAGTACTCTACCCATCCCCGACTATAACGTAGCACTGGTTAATACCAGAAAAATCCAATAAAATTTCTTTAAGGATAAACATGATTATCTAAATATCCAGCTTACTTTAAAATGTCCACAAAGTTTTTGCTTTCTCTGGAGAATCAGACGAGTTCGTGGATCCATTGAAAGCAATACGGAGCACCGCTGGGTACCGTAAGGGTTACTGAATTCAGCGTTCCCTTACTCTTCTTTTGATGTCATCAAAAGATTTTCATTCCTGAATCACCGCCACTGAAAAATCTAGAAAGGACATAATCCTGGAGCTCTCGTGACATAAACACATTGGATCCTTCCACTAGGTTCTGAAAGCTTCCATCAGACTTTGTTTGTCCCCATAACTATGTAATCACGCAAGGACAGGATGAAGGTGTTGGTCTGAGTCTGACTTCCGTGCTGTAACCCGATGAACTGTTTCAGTCTTCACCCGTCCCTCCTCAGTTTCCAAGTGAAGGAATCACTGCAGCCAGTTCTTGAACAAACGCACCAGCTGACCACATTCTGTCCGCTCCAGCAAACCGACGATGTGAATATTCTTCATCCTACCCCTGTTCCCGAGGTCGTCCTCTTGTTCAGTTAAGGTGCAGACCTGTTTTTCAGGGGCAAAGATCCTCTCCCGGGAGGAATCGATCACGGTCTCTGTCACTGTGGTTCGGCCCTTGGCATCGTCTGTTCTGTGCCCAAGGCTGTCAAGTTGCTGCTCATGTTTTTGGAGCACGGCTGAGAGTGGCTGTGGCGAACTCTTCTTCAATCATGGCTTCAATCATTTCACGTAACTTGGTGAACTCAGTGACCAAGGCCTGGTGAGATAACTGGGTCGATCGAACGAGCAGAGTGGGTTGCAGCAGCGGCCTCAGGCATGCTCGATGCTTCTGACGGGTGCACCACTTGTTGGGACTTACTCGATCCTTTCCCCATGTTTTGTCATTTCCGTTTTACAAATCGGGATTCGTAAAGATTCTGTCGCTCTTTTAGTGCTGAATTTTAAGTAAATGGTTGGGATGGGGTGGATTAGAGAAGCACTTTGCCCGTGTGTTGATGCAGCGCCCAGCAATCAGACCTTCTGGATCGCCACCATCTTGTATTCTCCCTTAACATTTTATCAATATTATCATTTCATTTTGCATTACATTCCTGGAGGTTCTGAAGCTGTGTTATTTGATACCACTGTCTACATTTTACCCCACACTGCACATTGCTGCCCATTCCTCAATAATCATGGACTCTGTTGTTATTTATTAACCTTCCATCTGTGCCTGAAAAATATTCAATATTTCTGCCTCCAATGCTCTGTGGGGAAGCGTGTTCCAAAGACTCACACACCACTTTGAGAAAACAATTATAAACATTATGATCTGACTGTGAGATTAGTATTTTTGTCTCCTTATCTGAGATAGGATGTAATTACATTGGAAGCAGTTCAGAGATATTTCATTTCACGTATTCCTGGGGTAAAGGGCTTATATTATGAAGGCTTTAACAGGTTACTCTTGGAATGAAAATGAAACATACAAGACCTCCAGGAGAGTGGATTAGGTATGTACCCACTGGGTGTTCGTATAGTTCAAATTTATTGTCATTTTCATAGAATCTCTACAGTGTGGAGACAGGGCATTGCGTCCATTAAGTCCACACTGACCCACCAAACAGCATCCCAACTCGACCTGGCCCCCAATCTTATTGCTGTAACCCGGCATTTCCCATAACTAACCCACCTAACCTACGCATCCCTGGGCACTATGGGCAATCCACTTCAAACTGCACATGATTGGACAGTGGAAGGAAACTGGAGCACTGGGAGGAAACCCACACAGACACGGAGAGAATGTTTAAACTCCACATAGAGGGTCGCCTGAGGTTGGAGTTAGACCCAGCTCCTTGGTGATGTGAGGCAGCAGTGTTACCCACAGACCCAACATACTCCTCCGTTAGTTCTGTTAATAACTTGTGGCTGACTAAAGAAATCTGCCTGACGTGTTCTTATCACTGAACCTGACCCAGTCTGAGACTTTTACCATCGGCAATATCACCAACCTGGTTACATTTAACATTTGTTGTGAGCCGTGGGAGAGTTGGACTAGGAAAGGAAAGAGTTACATCCTCCATTCTCAGTCACAACTGGAGTAAGAAAAAAAAAATCACAAAGTGCGAATTCGTTCAAGTGGGAATTCGCTTTCCCAGAACTTTGGGATGGCTGGATCATTATATTATATCGAGGCTGGCTTCGTCTGATTGTCCATAGACAGGTGAATCAGGGATAATGGTGCATGGAGAGAAAAGTGCAGCTGGGACCACAATGAGATACGCCACGAGTTTATTTACTGGTGGAGTAGTGTCAAAGGGCTGAATGGCCCCCTCGTGTCCTGCAGCCCCATGTTCTGATGTTCCATTCAGCTCTTGGGATGTGCTACACAGGGGCAGATCAAGGCCACACTCTGATGGTTGGGTGCAGTTTTGGAAATGTACTTGGAAAATCCAGGCTGGGTCAGGAAGTGACACTCACTCCCAATCCCTGTTTCCAGGCTTCCCCTTTCTGCAAAGTCTGCTCCAGATGTGGGTCATGTTACAGAGCCAGATTTACTGTGAATACAGCCCCATACCCTACCCAGGGTTAACTCAAATCCTCTGCTCACCCAAATGCAGCATTACACAACACAACTTCCGGAAAAATAACCAGTAACTTTTCAAAAGCATAGCACGTGAAATTAATAAATAGGAACAAGAGTAGGCTATTCGGCCCCTCAAGATTGCCCAGTCATTTAATACGAATATGGCTGATCTACTCCAGGTCTAACTCCACTTTCTCGCCGACTCCTTGTATCGCTCCACACCTCTCCGGGTTAGGGAATTCCAGGCATTCACTACCGTCTGACAGAAGACATCACTTTGTATCTCAGATAGAAATTGATATTCCATATTCAGTATCTATGTCCTCGAGTTCAAGACTCCACTCAGGAATGGTAACAACGTCTCACATCTACCTTCTCAAGTCCCTTCTGTGTCTTGTATTTTTCAGCAGTATCACTCCTCATTTATTTAAACCCCAATGTATAATCGCCTTACAATCTTAGAGATTCTCACTAACATAGCCCTTTCATCCCTGGAAGCCGGCTAATGAAACAACCTAGTTACTTGCTGCACCCGCATGCTGACTTTATGTTTCATACACAGGAACACTCCAATCCCTTTGTACTGTTCTTTTTGTGGAAGTCCTCTCCATTAAATAACAGCCTGCCTTTTGATTCTCAGTGTTGTTCTCAAACTCGGATGTATATTTCACTCAGCTCTCTCCTTCAAACTATCAGTATAGAGTGTAAATAACTGATGCCATCGGACTGATAGCCGTGGTCCTCCAGCAGATCCACCTTTATATTGATGATTCATTCTCCTGACTCTCCGATTTCTATGTGCTAACCAATCATCATCCCGTGCTAATACATTCCCCATCATCCTACGAGCTTCTATCTTGTGTAAGAAATTTTATTTTGTAAAACTTGTGGAAAAACTCTGGAAAGCTTGGTGTCTGCCAGATCCCCTTTATCAAGTCCGCTTGTTACATTCTCAGGCATCTGCAGAAATACTTTGCATGATTTTGTAGGGCAAAGTATAATTTCACTTTCACAAAACCATTGTGAACCTGCGTGAAGCTGTTCTAAATGTCCGTGCTGGCCAGGTTTTCCAAATTAACCTCGTCCCATCTGCTTTCGTTTGGCCCATATGCCTCAAAATGTTTCCCATCCGTATATTTGTCGAAATGAGTTTTAAATGTTGCAGCTGTACATGGATCTACCACTCTTCCTCTGGCAGCTCATTCCATACCCACACCACCCGCTGTGGAAAAACACTGCCCCTGCCTCCCTTGTGAATTTTCCCTCTTTCACCTTAAACCAATGCCATCTAGGGCTGAACTCTCCCATCCTGTGGAAAAGACCTTGGCTATTCACCCTATCCATATCTCTCATAATTTTAGATACTTCTATAATGTCATCCCTCAACCTTCTACACTCCATCCAATACTAACTTTAAGAACAAGCAGTTAAAGATAAATACTGCAAATTTGAAACTAGGGTAAACAATACTCAGCCCAAACTTCATACTGTGATTTGTTTTTCTCCCTATTACAATACTAAGGCAGCATGAAACGCTTACTAGTGCCAGTAAGAAGGCAAGCACCTGATATCCTTTGTCTAAAGGGGGTGATGATCTCGACAGTGAAAACGTATTTATGGCCAGGTCTTTATAATGCCACATAGTCAACATTCTCCCTCCTGGCCTCCTATGACCTTGTGTGATTGTGTCTTCTTTATCTTGCACTCAATACAGAGAACTCTTTTCCCCATTCACACTTTAATTTAAACCCATTTTATATCATCTTCACATTCACCGCTGCTAAAAGCCGGTTTATCTTTGTCACGCCCTCTTTTCCCTGTCACCTATCCCCCACCTCTGGCCAGGGATTAAAAAGCCAAGTTTCCAATGCTTTTCAGTTGTGAAGAAGTGTCACACTGGGCTTGAAATTCTAATGCCGTTTCTCTGTCTCTGCAGGTGCTGACAGACCTGCTGAGCTCCCTCAGAAGTGAATAGGCAAAGAACAAACTTTCACAAACAACTAACTATGGATACTGGTAATAAAAATACCAAAATTGCTTGAGAAACGGAGATCTTTGTAGAGGGTCACTGGACCTGAAAGTTTAACACTGCATTCATTCCAGAAGATGCTGCAACATCTTCAGCAATTTCTTAAGCAATTTCTGTTTTTGGAAAATTTCCAAAGAAGTACGTCAAAGATGCTCAACCATCCTGTCCAACATGGAGAGCCGTACACTGGGAACTGAACAATAACGCATGGTGCACAAGTTCCTTGACTCTGAAACTTCATAAATCTGGCATCACTGACACTACAGAACTCTTAATCATGGTCAGGGAGAATAACAGAGGGGAACACATTCACTTCAAATACAGAAGTTGACGTTGTGGAAGAGAAACGATTTAGATCATTACTTTAAATGGATTCAGTTAAAGTAACAAATTAGAGGAGTGACACCATGAAGAGGCCCTCAGCAGAATGAGAATATGAAAATGCAAGTGTTACCGCATCAGAAACCAGGTTAGGTCACTGAATACAGGGCTGATGGGTGAATGGGTCTCGGTGTGAACTGGGGGACAGTCAGTAGAATTGAATTGTAGATATTGTAGACCACAGCAGCAGCAGAAACAGAATTGTATTCAACGACAATCTGTAACATTTTCCTGATGATAATTCTACCATTACCATCAAGCCGATCCATAGTTCAGTGATGAGTGTGGGTGAACATGCCAGGGTCGAATCACGTGAACCTAAACCTGTTGACAACCCATTAAAGCTACTGCAATCAACTGGTTAAATTCCGACCAGCAGAACTAATGTCTGATGGAGAGGGGAAATGATCCCAAGACTAACAGATCAGATCTAAGCTCTGTCGTCCTGCCAAGTGCAAACATAAATGTCGATGGACTATTAAACAATTTACTGGAGCAGAGTACTCCACAAATATTCTCATCCTAAATATCGGAACAGCTCTGTACGTCAATGAAAAAAGTCAAGGATGTGGTGTCTGCACTATCCTCAGCCAGACGTGTTGAGTGAATGATGATCCACCTTACACTCATCATGTTTCCCACAGAATCACAGATGGTAGTGTTCAAACAATTCGATTTTCTGCCCGTGACGTGAAGAAACAGCTGAACACAGTAGATACGACAAAGGCAATGGGCCCTGACCCCATTCCTGCAATAGGACTGAAGATTTGTGCTGCACAACAAGCCGTGTTCCTGGGGAAGTTGTTTCATTCCAGCTCCAACTCTGACATCTCTCTGGCAATATAGAAAATTACTCAGCTATGCCCAGTCCGTGAATAGGAGAATAATTACAATCGGACCTTTTACCACACCCTCAGTCGAATCATGACAGTCAAATTGGTGGGAATACTTTTTCTTAGAGCTGTCAAGTAGCACCGAAGTAATCAGGTCAGTGTGGTTTCCGATAGATCCCCATGTGGAGATGGTGCTGTAGTGGATATATCATTGGATTGCAAATCCAGACTAGGCCAATGCTTTGGCAGCTGGTGGAAGTTAAAAATAATTAATAAAATATCGAGACCTAAAATCTGGTGTCAGTAATAGTGATCTTGTGTCCAATGTTGATTGTTAACATCAATCTCCTACACCAATGTACTTTCAGGAAGTCAATCTCTTGTGCTTTCTTGGTCAGGCGAAAAGTGACTCCAGACGCACAGACATGGTCCCTGAATCGGCCAAGTGAGACACTCATTCGTATCAAACTACTCTGAGGTCTTAAAGGATAAAACTTGACAGAACACCCGGCATCAACCTCGTTAAAGGAAAGGGAATGGGAAACACAGTCCTGTTGACCCTGCATAGACATCCTTCCTAACATGTGAGAGCTTGTGATGGCATTTAGATTTGGTTTGATTACTTACAGTGTGGAACCAGGCCCTTCGAACCAACAAGTCCACACCGACCCGCCGAATCGCACCCACCCAGACCCATTCCCCTACACCTAACGCTACGGGCAATATAGCGTGGCCAATTCACCTAACCTGCACATTTTTGGACTGTGGCAGGAAACCGGGGGAAAACCACGCAGACACGGAGAGAATGTGCAAACTCCACACAGTCAGTCGCATGTTTCGGGAATGGAACCCGGGTCACTGGCGCTGTGAGACAGTAGTGCTAATCACTGTGCTGCCACGGCTTTTGCACAGAGCTTTCCCACAGATTGCACAGAAACATCGGGAGAGGAGGAGGTCATTCAGCACATTGAGCTTTCTCCATGCTATTTCATGGCCGAACATCTCCTCAATGCAGTTTTCCCCACACAATGTTCGTATCTCAAAATATGTTTAAACATTATGAAATATAGTGCCTTCGGCCCATCAATAAATAGGGAGTTCTCTGACAAAAAGTACGATTTGACTGCAATGCGATTCGTGAACCGTTTTCTATAAAGTGAACTATCACCCCTGCTTCAAAGCTGTCACACCCTGTCAGAGGTTTATATATCTCACTGAACTCTCCACACATTTTCCTAAAGCCCAGTCACCCCAAACTCTGCTCCCACAACTAACCTGTCATCCCAGAGATCAGTCTAGTCATCCTTCACTGCACTCCCTCAATGGCAGGGTTGCCCTTTATTAGGTAAGATACCAAAACTGCACACAACAGTGCACAATTTTCGAGATGGGGTCTCACCAAGGCCCTGTATAGTTGCAGTAAATGACCCTTACTTCTGCATTCTCAATCCCCCTGAAATGAAGGTGAATAAACCATTTATCTTCCTACTTGTTTTCTGCTCCTGCATTATTGCTTTCAGTGACTGGTGTACAGGGAGATCCAGATTTTGTTCAATGTTACAGCTCCCACATGCTGGGTCTATGTAGACTGTATACAGCGTGCCAATGCCATTCCCAGTATTGATTTCCGTGTTCAGAACTCACTGCACTACATGGACTCAGAAGGCTGCGCAGAAATAAACAAAAATGCAGCTTAAGTTCATTTATAGATCAACATGTTTCAATCAATCCCTTTTCAAATGATAAGCTGCCATTCAATTGATCCTATCAAAGTACACAACCTCTCATCTCTGCATTGCTCTCCATCTGTCAGGTATTTGCCTAGTCACTGCACTTGTCTCAATCACCTCGGAGCCTTTTCTACATCCTCCTCATCCAACCACAAGCTGATATCATTTAGTGTTGCAAGCAGACTTGGGAATATTGCAATTGAGCTCCTCAACCAAAGATATGATGTGTATTGGTAATAGCTGGATGCCAAATCTCGGTCCTTGTTATATCATCCAAGCCTTCCATTCAAAAAACATGGTTTTATTCCTACTCAATGTTTCCTGCCAGCTCTCCCATTCTAAAATACAAACAATATATTAGCCCCACTCCCATAGGATTCGAATTTACACAAAAGGTCTGGGGCTTTATCAAACATCTTTCTGAGATTCCAATCGTATTGCGTTGATACCTTCTCCATAATTTTGCTAACAGCCGTTTTCTCAAATATGATTCCTATTTCATAAACCTCTGTTGACTTTGTCTATGCCCATTAATTTCAGTCCAATATTTTCTATTAAACGTTTTAGTGGATAATTTCATTCCATTCCCTTTTTCTCAACCAGGCTAAAGTTCCCTCGTATTGTGAGGAAATTTTATTTTTGTTTTTGTTTTCTTCTTCTGTGAAGGCATAACTGAAGTATTTGCTCCATTGATCTGCTATTTCCCTGTCCTCAATTGCCTGGTATCAGACTGTAAGGAAGCTACACCTTTTTCTATTAATTTTGCCATTGACGTATTTTCAGAAGATATTACAAGTTCAATCCTATACAATTTGATAAGATATTCTTCAGAAACTGATTAATTCCTATCTTAATCTACTGAATGATTGACGCTTCACAGCCATAGAATCACAGAAGCACAGACTCTGCACTATCATAAATACAGCACGGTCTACATTAGCCCCACTTTCCAATACAAAACCGGTCGCTGTGAATCTTATGGCATTTCAAGTGCACAAGCATGCATTTTCTAGGTTTTGACGTAACCATGACAATTCCCCTCTCACGAAGTGCATCCCAGACCCCAACATACTTTGTGTGATAAACAGTGCTCGAATTCTCACTAAGCCTCAAACCCTTCACTTCAAAAGTGTGTCCCTTTGACTAAAAGGACCAGCTGCTGTCTGTCCAGCCAGTCCATGTCCCTCGCAATCTTATTCTCCTGATTCACGCCTCCCTTAGTCTTCTCTGCTCCAAACTAAACAACCCGAGCTTACCCTGCCTCTCTCCATAGCTGATGTGCTCCATCCAAGGGAACATTCTGGTGAATCCCCTCTGCACCCCCTCCAGTGCACTCACATCCTTCCTTTAATGTAGCTCCCAGAGCTACACACAGTATTCCATCTTGGCTAACGAAAGTTCCACATAGCTCTTATAATCTATGCTTCGATGTGTGAAGGCTGTGTTTACGCTCCCGTACGCTTTCTCAAATTGTGTGTTACCCTGTCCAGCCACTGTCACGAATATGTGGAGAAGCACCCTCTGAGCTTCCTATTGTGCTGCCATTCATTGATTCCTTCCCTGCCTGGTTCCTTCTTCCAAAGTGCATGACCTCATGTTTATCAGGGTTACATTCCATCTACTATTGATGTGACCATCTGACCATTCCATCTGTATCTTCCTATAACATAAGACATTCCTTCTCACTGCCAACCACCCGGCTAATCTTTGTATCAAACTTACTTATGGCACCCCCACTCCTCGTCCATATTCACAGCTGCATCCTTTATGATAAAGTTTAAAATCAGGAAACACCAGCTTATAGTCCAACAAGTTTATTTGGAGGCACGAACTTTCGAAGCGCTGCTTCTTCATCAGGTGGTTGTGCGCTTTGATAAGCACTTCGAAAGCTAGTGCCACTGAAGAAATCTTTTGGACTATAACCTGGTGTTATGCAATTTTTAGCTTTGTCCACCCCAGTGCAACACCAACACTTCCGAATCACAAATATTAAGAGACACAGCACTGATCCTCGAGGTACACCATTGGATACTAGCCTCCAATCGCACATCAGCCTTCTACCACCACCGTCTGTCTCCTACCACTAAAGTTGATTTGGTTGCGACTTGGCAACTCACTAATGAGTCCTACCTGTTCCCTGGTTATTCTGTTCCACTGGACACACTTGGAGAATATCTGGAGATTCTCCCTAATCTTGCCTGTCAGTAGGTTTCCATGCCCCTGTGTTAGTCAGTCCCCTCCAAGTGAAGTTTTCCACCTTATTGCAGCCTTAACTGGCCTGTCCCAGATCCTGCCATTATTTGCCTTGAATGTGGAATAGGCAGCGAGGGAAGTGTTCTGTTAATTTCCAAGTTGTCATATATTTTGTGAATTTTCTAAATTCACTGTGACCCACCTCTCAGTGTTTGAAACTCGAAAGAACACAGACCGAGTTCCTCATCAGGCAATCTCACCATCTGAGGGATTAATCTGGAGAATTTCCATTGCACTTCCTCTGTGGTCAGTATATTCTTTCTGAGATTCGGTCACCAAAACTGTACACAATACTCCAGGTACAGTCCCACCAACACGCAGTGAAACTGCTTCAACATGTCTTTACATCAATGTTCTGACTCTCTTAAATGGAGGCGAACCAAACTTTAACTTCCCACTTACATATATTCCTCCAAATTCCCTTCACATTCATTGCATTTACGAACTCACTGAGATCTTTTAGAAACCCTTCCGAAAATCCAATGTGTGCCACTTCTACTGATTCCCCATTATCGATGCTGTAAGAAATTACTTCAAACAATTCCGAAGTTTATCAAGTATGATTTCTCTCTCAGAAATGCATGCTGATTCTCTCCATTGTAGCTGTTAGTTTCTAGATAACAAAAAATGTCATCCTGTGTAATGGATTCCAACAGTTTCACGACAACTCTTAATTTAACTGGTCTGCAGTTCTCCACCCTCTTTTTCCCTTTATCTGTTTGGATCCCTTCCATTCATCTATAGTGCTTGATTCACGTTTATCCACAATAGTTTCTGCCCTCTGCAGAATGTGCAGGAAAATAAAACACAGTCATCGACAGTGCAATTAATAGTACTATTGGTGATTTATTTCCGACATTTTGATAGGAAATACATCTGTTTCGTCAGACTTAGCAACGCTCAATCCAGCTACATGTTCAAGTACTACCTTGTTACTGATATGAATTGACTTTATGTCTTTAGCTCCAGGAGTCCGATATGATCACTTGGTATTACTGGGTGATTTTCTGGATCTTCCTCCATGAAGACAGATGCAAAGTAACTGGTTGTTTTCTTGGCCATTTCCCTGTTGTCCACAATGACCTCGCCTCTCCTAATTATAAATTTCCACATTTGATCTTGCTTTTATTTTGTTTCCTTTGAAATATAGATCGCAGATTGACGCAGTCTTTGTGTTCCTGTTTGTAAGCAGGTATATTCTCTTGTTGATTTCCTTTTCAGTTTCATGGCCTTCATTTTTTGGATCATTAATTTCTGAGAATTCTCAGGCTTTCACAATAGCTGGAATTCTTCTGAAGTCACTTCTTCTGATTAACATGTTTTCGAATTTGTTATGTTAACCATCATTGAGTCATTTTCTCACTCTTTCGTGTTCGTAGCTGAAATAAATAGACGTATGTTTCAGACTTTGCAGTATTTCTAAAACCTCCTGGTCCTGACCAGTTATATTCAGGAACACTGCAGGAGGATAGGAGCATAGAGAAGAAATTGCGGGAGCATTGCTTGCCTCTTTTCTATCATCGCTGGCCAAAGAGTCAGGTCCTGGACGACTGGAGCATAGCAAATGCTGAGCCCGTATTCAAGAAATGCTGCAAAGATAAATCTGGGAACTAATGACCAGTAATCCTAAAAGCTAGTGGGTAGGTTATTTTAGAAGATTCGGAGAGATTGCATATACATGCACTTGGAAAGACAGGATGTGGTTCGGAGTAAGATTAGAATGGTGCTGGAAAAGCAGAGCAGGTCAGGCAGCATCCGAGGAACTGGCAAATCCACGTTTCATGCAAAGGCCCTTCATCAAATTCAGTACGGGAGTTTGTGTAAGGGAGATCATGACTCACAAGTTTGTTGGAGTTCTTTGCTAAAGTGACCAGCAACATTGAGGAGGTCCGGGTTATATATGTTATCTAGATGGTTTATAGTACGGCCTTCAATAAGGTTCCACATGGTACGCCGCTCTGGAAGGTTAGATCGCATGGAATTGAGGGGGAGCTGGCAAATTAGGTACAACATTGACTTGATGTTACAAAGCAGAGATTAATAATGGTCAGACTGGAGGCCTGTGAATAGTGGAATGCCTTAGGGGTTGATGCTGGCACCACTACATATTACATATATCTATGATTTAAATGAGAATGTACAGGCATGATTTATAAGTTTGAAGACGGCACTAAAACATGCGGCATCATGGAGAGTGAGGAAGGTTATCACAAATTTCAGAAATTACAGCAGTATCTTGATCAGCTGGGGAAGTGGCTGAAAAATGGCAAATGGATTTTAATATTGATCAGTATAAGTTCTTGCATTTTAGAAAGTAAAATCAAGTTTGGAGTTTCATGGTGAATGGTTGGGTCCTAAGGAGTGTAGTGGGTCAGAGGGACCTTGGATTTCAGGTGAATGGTTCTCTGAAAGTTGATTGCGAGGTAGACAGTGAATTGAGCTTTTGGCACACTGGCCTTAATCCGTTTATATCACTAAGTATCAAAATTAGGGAGCTATGTTGCAGTTATACAGGATGCTGGTGAGGCCATATTGGCAGTGTTATGGTCAGTTTTGTTCACTTTGCTATAGGAAGGACGTTATTAAACTGGAAAGAGTGCAGAAAAGAATTACAAGGATGGTGCCAAGGTTTCAATGGTCTGAGTTATTGAAACAGGTTGGACAAGCTAGGACAATTTATTTTTGTGTGCATGAGACTGTGGGTGGATCATATTGAAGTCTATAAGATCATGACAGGCATGGATAGAGTGAATGCACCCAGTCTTTTTTCCCAGGGTTGGGCAATCACAGACTAGAGGGCATCATTTTAAGGTCAGCGGGGACAGAATAAAAGGGGACCTGAGGAACAACTTTTTAACACGGGGCTGTTACGCATATGGAATGAGAAGTGGTTGAGGCGGAGACATTAACAAAATTTAAAAGGCATTTGAAAAACACACGGATAGGAAAGAATTAGAAGGATTGTGGCACAGTGCTTAGCACTGTTGCCTCACAGCGCCAGAGACCTGGGTTCAATTCCCGACTCAGGCTACTGACTGTGTGGAGTTTGCACATTCTCCCTGTGTCTGCGTGGGTTTCCTCCGGGTGCTCCGGTTTCCTCCCACAGTCCAAAGATGTGCAGGCCAGGTGAATTGGCATGCTAAATTGCCCCTAGCGTTAGGTAAAGGGATACATGTAGGGGAATGGGTGGGTTGCGCTTCGGTGGGTCGGTGTGGACTTGTTGGGCCGAAGGGCCTGTTTCCACACTGTAAGTAATCTAATCTAATCTGAAGATAAGGGGCAATGGCAGGGAAATGGGGTTAGCGTGGATGGGCATTTTGGTCGGAATGGACCAGTTTGGGATGATGAGCCTGTCTCTGTGCTGTCGGACTCTATGACTCTAACAACCATTGCTTGTCTCCCACTGAATGTTATATTGTACTTTCCAAATTCACTGAAGATATCTTGACACTCTAGCCTCCAGTCTTCCATGGCGTTTGACTAGAATATTCAAGCATTCTATATTGCATGCGGACACCTTGTAAAATGCATCTTATAAATGCCATTATCTCTTAAAAGCTGCTTCAGACCAAGGTTAATAATTCATCATGCTGACCATACAACATCAGATTCAAAATAACCTGCTCTCTACTTTGCTTCACAACATACTCTTCAACCCACCTCATATACACTTACGGAACTTATTTTTCACTGCTTCAGCTGTCATAATTAACACAGCTTAGATGCAACTTGAGACCATTCAATAAGACTGCGATACCCACAATACTTGCCTATCTAATTTTCAGAGCATACGATGCTCAGATTTTCTGCTACCGTTTTGGTTTCGATATATAACACACCGATATTTGCTTCTCCTTGCTATCTGTAAACTCTACCTAAACTGATTCTCTGGAAGCTGAGGGACAGGTCAGTGTCATTATTAGTGACAGATTTGGACAAGACATTCGGGAAGGCTCACCTGGACGCTGAGATGATCTGAAGAAATGGCCCACAATACTGGACAAGCAACAATATCCTCCTCACTCTGTTAAGATAAGAGTTACCATATACTCTCTGCTCCCTCACGCTCACTGTATATCTGTTATAGCACCTAATCCCAAACAAGGTTCACGCTCTGTCTCCAAATAAGGCTCAGGCACTACCACTCTCACTATTGAATTCAGCAACTAATAATACTATATGGATTCAAAACTGCCGACTGACTCATTCCAAACACCTCACAACTCCCCCTAATTATCCCAGCACAAACAGCCGGGTCACCCATTCCCACTCTCTCTCCATCCCTTTCTCCCATTCGAGGCGAAACAGCCTGAATAGGATAGAAAGGGCCGAGCCGTTTAGTGGAGTATCCGATATCCGTTCCCTCACTCCCCTCCCCCTCCATGTGGGGAGAATTCTTGAATAGTGGAGAGGACCAGGACACCTCGTGTGGAGTATCCGAAACATCCACGTCCTACTGACCAGTTAAGCATCAATGTTCAGTGAAAGACGATTCTCAATTTAAACCCACTGACAGTTCCAACAACAATCCTTACACTTCCAAAAAAATACAGATACCTCCCTGCACAGAGATGCAGACACAGAAAGACATAGATGAACACACACAATACTTACCAGGAGATAGGCATACATAAACGAATAAACACACAAATACATATGCAGTCACATACAAATGGACACAAATATAGATAGAAACACAGGCTGAAACACAGACAGACTGATGTAGACACGCAAACACACAGACAACAAGCACATGGACACAAACACACACACACACACACACACACACTCACACACACATACAGACACAAACAGAGGCACAGACACATACACACACACACACAAACACACACACGCACAGTTGCTCATACACAGATACACAAAGGCCAGACACTAGTGTCATTAAGACACAATTCGATATGTTTTTGATTTGTAAGGGGATCAAGGATTCCAGGTAGAAGGCAGAAGAATGAGGTCGAGGTACATATAAGAAATTATTGAACGGAAGTTCCGACTCAATAAGCTGAATGGCCTCAATCTGCTCATTTCCTTAATGCTCCTGCGGTATTATGCTATCAGGCATTCTCTTCCTGAGACAGCAGCAGAGGCTGGGTGCGATACATATTTCATTGGAAAGTGGCAGTGGGAATGTGGAATAGGTTTGGAGTCCGGAATGGATTATGTCCCTAAATATTCCTAATTATTCTGTCCTTATGTCTGAAAAGAGGTGGTGATTTGATGTTCAGTTAACACAGTTTTCAAATAACAGAGCCACAATGAAATAAGGACGTCCCTTTCACTTTAGTGTTGTGCTACCTGTGGTGTTCTCATCCTCAGGGAGCAGTGAAGACTCGGTTATTGAAGATATTCAAGGCTGAGCTCGACTGATCTTTACTGGACAGAAGGGTCAGTGTTTATTGGGAACAGACATGAAATGGATGGTCAGACGCACTCGGATCAGCCATGAATATTCTGAATGGAAAAGCCGAATGGGCAACTTCTTCCCCTATCCCATGTGTTGTTCCCTCAATCCACTCCTCGAGGCTCTTACAGAGATACACTGCTGTCCCTACCCGATGTGTTGTTCCCTCAATCCACTCCTCCAGGCTCTTATAGAGATATACTGCTGTCCCAACCCCATGTGTTGTGCTCTGAATCCACCCTCGAAGCTGTTACAGAGATATACTGCTGTCCCTACCCCATGTGTTGTTCCCTCAATCCACTCCTCCAGGCTCTTATAGAGATATACTGCTGTCCCTACCCCATGTGTTGTGCTCTGAATCCACCCTCGAAGCTGTTACAGAGATATACTGCTGTCCCTAACCCATGTGTTGTTCCCTCAATCCACCCCTCGATGCTGTTACAGGATTGGGGAAAACTCCATTCAGTCAGACAGGATCGTTACAATGACACAGGAGGAGACCGTTCCGCCCCTCTAAGGTATTACACAGGAGTATAGAATGAAGTAATTCAACTCATTCAGTACACTACACAGAGCAGGAGGAGGCCATTCAACCCACCTGAGCCGCTACACGGGAACAGGAAAGCTGTCGCTTACGGGAAACAGAAAGTAGAGATAAATGTTTATTTTCAACCTGCAAAGCTGTAACTGATGGAATGCCTCAGAGATCAGATCTGGAGGAAGGGGAGGGAATGGCTTGGAGCTCAATTAGCTCGTACACCAAGATGGTCATTCAATGTGACGTCAAATGGAGGTAGTGAGTCTGCAATGTGATACAGGCAGGGAAAGTTAGTGAGCAAACCTTCTGCAGAAATAACATAGGTAAGTTGTCTATTTTGGCATGAAGGATGAAACAATGGAAAACAATTGAAATGGAGAGAGATTGCCGAAGTCCGTGATACAGGCAGTTTCCATGTTCTTGTGACGTGAATCATATGAAGTCAGATGCAGCAAATCATTTGGAAAGTAAGTGGAATGATGTTGTTTTTGGCAAAAGGTATCAGGTTTAATTACAGGAATGTTTTACTGCATCTGTACAGGGAATTGCTGAGACCCCACCCGATGTCCTGTGTGCAGGATTGATCTCCTAACACTAAAATAAAAAGATATAATTATTTTCGAAGATTTTCAAAGAGGTTTCCCTTTACTCATTCCTGGAATGCCGGCCTTCAGTTATGGGGGATTAATGACTTTCTGAAAAGTGTATCAGCTGGATGCATATTATCTCCTGTCAGGGAGACTAAAGCTAGAGAATAAACTTTAAAAAATATATGTATTGATATTAACTCACATACTATAAAGACACCTACTGATATTTACATGTAAGCATGTCTTCAAATTATAAAGTGGGGACTTTTTTTGCGATTGGAAGAAATTGTGTACAACAAGAGCAATGACGCACCTGCATATAATCCAGAATCAGGTTTTCAAGAGAATATTCCAGGAGATCGCACATGGTCCAGTTTGATGTTCAGTTGACAAAATTGCATGTTCCAACACAGAGAGGGAGAAATATGTTCCCTGTCTGAGAAGGAGCAGCCGATTGGCCCCTCTCTCTTACTTTGTTCCGCCCCATAGCAAAGTGTGAGATCATAAAATCCTCACGTCACCTTTACCACTTGTAAAGGATTCCTGGTGAGGATTCATTTAAATCTCTCCACTGCCTGAAACGAAGGGAATTCAGCCAAATCCCACTGTTCCAGAAAGAAATCCCACCACCAGTAGATGGTGTGATCAGAATAACTTCAAAGGCAGAATAACATTTTGGGGAACTCTATCATTTTACCATTTGTTATGAGTTCAACTTTCTGTGTCTCACATTTTTCTAGAAAATGGCGGAGTCTGAAATCTAAATCATTGGCCACCTCACTAAACTGGCTGCATTTAAAATGGGTGTAACCAGTGGAGAAGTGGGACTGAAAAAGGACATAGTGACCCTCCAACATTTGTTGGAACATAAATGAGAATTTCTAAAAGGGCTGTTCAAGTGGAAATTCCCTTCCCCAGAGGATTGTGGTGCCTGGATGTTTGCATTTATTCAAATTTGTTTTGGTATGTCGTAAAATGGTATGCAGAAATGCGCTGCTTTGAGCAAAAGCACATGAAGCGGTCAAAAAGTATTTAATAGCCCACTCCTGCTGCTCAGTCCTGTGTTGCTATGTTCTATTCAACCCCTCACATCTCCTGCAAGGAACAGATGGAGGCCACTTGCTCCATATACCTGGTCAACAGTAATACAGAATCTCATTCAGTCCCTCAAGACTGTCACACATGGTTTGGTGTCGGTTGGAAAATGTTATTTGTTTCCACAGATGCTTCTGGTCTCTTTACAGAGTGTTTCCTCTCCGCAACTTGTGGTTCATTTGTTGGTGATATCATAGACCCAGATTCACCGTGAATACAGTCCCCATACTTCAACCAGTGATAACTCACACAATACTTTACTCTCTCTGTTTGCAACATTCAATAAAAGAACATTCAGGAAAATTACAGCCATTAACTTTGCAATTACTGAATATGAGGACAAAAGGAACAGAATCAGGTAATTTGGATGATCAAGCCATTGCATAACATCATGGCTGATCCACTGTTGACAGTAACTCCTCTTTAATGCCCAATTCTTCACCCCTTAGCTCTCTGACAGGTCAAAAATCCATCTACGCCCTCCTTAAATGCTTTCGGAGATAAGGCTCCCCTAACCCTCTCGTCCAGATAATTCCTGACAGTGATTACCTTCTGTGAGAGGAAAGCCCTCCTTACACATGCGCCAATACCTATTGATATGAACAAGAGGCGAACACAGGGGCTCAGGAAAGAGCGAATGGCTTTGATACCAAGGCAGTATTTGACTGAGGATGGCATCGGGGCCACCTACTTACTTGATCTGAATGTGGATCAGGTGTAACCTTCCCACTGGATGGAGTCTTTCAGAACACAAATAAAGAGGTTTAGGGTCAGTCGCCAACAATCCTCTCAGTCCCGGTACATCTCTGCAGGAGATCCACAGGTTAGCCCCCTCAGCACAAACATCTTCAGCTGCTCCATCAATGTATTTTCCCATCATAAGATCTGAAGTAGGTATGATGACTGAAGATCACAGAATGTTCAGAACATTTCCTCCCCCATCAGCTCCTGAACCATTCTGTGTCCATGCGCAGCAAGACCCGGACAGCATTCCGGTTTGTGCTGTTAAAGTGTCGGTAACATTTATGTAACAGCACGGCCAGACACTGCACATTTCCACAGCTAGAAAAGGAGATCATTCAGCATCTCCAGCTGGTTGCACACTGGTATGAGCTAGCATTCAGGAACAGGAAGAGTGACAGCAGATTCAATCCTCCTGCCTGTTACACAGGAAGAAGAGTGGTCTGTTCAGTGCATCGAGCTGTTAAACAGGAGCAGGCAGAGACCAATCAGACCCTTAAACCTGTTCCATGAGACCAGGAGGTGGCTATTCATCCCCATGAGACAGTTATACAGGAACATGAGGGGGTCATTGATATTCCAACATGACAAACCAATGAAACCGAGACTGCACTGATAGAGGACTCCATGATGTTAATCATGGTTCCATTGCTGTAGAACGTGTGCTGCTTTAACATAGTTTGCTGGCAATGAGGAGGGAAGCAAAATGATTTGTGCCAAGTCTCAAGGAGGCATCTTCCATCGCTGGGAAGACACACCCATCGTCTCTATGGAAGTCAGAATCTGGTGGGAATAGTTAACTGTTTTAGCATGACGGTATTGTGGCTGCTGTAGGGATTGTGGATAACGAGACTTTCAGTGCAGGACCATACACCAAATGCACTGTATTAATGTGGAGAGAGTTTATTCAAAGACTGGCCCTCTGTCTCTCTCATGCGACATGGGGATTGGGTGTGGAGTGAGGGGAATATTCTCAGAGGCTCTTAAACTATCGACAATCATGCAACCCGAGTAAAAAAGAAGCCATGGAATATTTCACCGTATCAGTGTCTATTTAGATATCGTGAGTGACTGTCCTTCCCCCTCAAGTTTCAATGCAATCACCTCTCATTCTCTCACAATGCCAGAGATTAATCTTCACTGTCTCCTCATGGTACCATAATCCCAGGGATTAGTCTGGTGAAGCTCCATTGCACTCTATCTGTGGCAAGGCGATCATTCCTTATAAAGGAGAGAAAGTCTGTCCATAGTGTCCCAAATGCTGCCTCAATAACATTCTCAGCGATGATCACAATAACTCTTTTTCCTCGTAGACATCTCCGTTTCTTTCCTGTGGCATAAAAAAGACTTTGCTTCTCTGTATAATGCTGGAAAGATTTAACACTTTTATAACGAAGGTGCTGGTGCTGCTATCGGGATTATGGATAACATGACGTTCATGGCAGGATCACGCACCAATTGAACTGTATTAACGTTGGGAGCGTTTATTCAAAAGCCTGAAACCTCACCCCTCCCCACCCCGTCTCTCTTTCTCTCTCTGTCTCAGTTGAAATAGGGAGTGGGGGTGGTTGGGTCGAACGTTCTCAGAGGCTCTTAAACTATCGAGAATCATGTAATCTGAGTGAAAAAAGCCATGGAACTTATCACTGTATCAGTGTCTGTTTAGAACATCATGTGTGATTGTCCATCCCCCTTAAGGTTCAATGCAATCACCTCTTATTCTCTCACTGAGTATCACTCACTGCTCATGGTGCCATCATCCCAGGGATTAGTCTGGTGAAACTTGAGAGAAAGTCTCTCCACAGTACCCCAAATACTGCCTCAACAACACTCTCAGGGATTGTCAAAAAACATCTTTTCTCTCATTTAGACATCGCCATTTATTTCATGTGCCACAAAAAGCCATTCCTTCTCTATGCACAACGACTGACATGGAATTTAGAAGTGCCTTAGATCTGTACGTCAGCATCAATAAAGCCAGCACCAGAGATTCCTATGGAGATGTGCATCACTCTCGGGGAGAATTTCAATGAGATTGTATACACCTAAAATAGGGGATGATCACATACCTGACTGGAAATGAGATGTAGCAATACAAAAAACAGGCGGAGAAAGGGAGCTATCTTCACCTTTATTCTTCTCTCACAGGATGCATGAAGCCCTGGTCAGGGCAGCATGTTATGCAGATCTTGAACTGAGTGGCTGGTTCAACTGTTCCACAGTACTGGAAAGAGTAAAACGCATAGCTTTGGGTTTGTAGTGTTACAACACAGGATAAACCTTCCCGTTTAATTAAGACCAGCAACAGAGAAAAGATTTATCCCATGCAGTAATCTGTGATAATTCTAGAGTCCAAGTCTATTTAAAGTAAACAATAACAACTTTATTTCTTAAAGTATAACAGAGAATAATAAACGAACGACTATTTACAACTTCTTCCTCTAACCTGTCTTCAACCTTCCCCCTCCACAATACTAGGCCGATAAGACTCCTAATTAAGATATACAAAACAAAACTGCTTATCTCAAAACCAGGAAGCTTTTGGTTCTTCTCCATTTTCCTGTCTTCTTTTCTTCTTGGGGACTCTGCTTCACCAGTTAAAGGTACCTATTGGAAAGCTATTTTTCAGGCAGTCTTTGCACGCTGGTAGCATGGCCGTTCTTCTCTCAATTTTTCAATTTTCCACGGTCTTGTACCACCAAACTATTGGATTGTATCATTGGCTGTTAAGCTTGTCAATATAATAAATTGCAACTTGGTTGGAGGTGGGTAGTTTGGGGTACAATTTTAAATGGTTTGCTGAATTTGTTTCGAGACAATGAGCTAATCGGGTAGTTCGACCAAATGTTACATTATATCTATTTTTCAGAACTCTTGGTGCTGTCAGGTCTTTATTGTTGGTTTGTAATTCTCTAAAACGTACAGTACACCCACGTGTTCATCACAGAAGTCACATGGAAACCTGAGGAGTGAATCATGACACATTGACTTCCCTAAAGGTCTTGAGGCAAGCAGATTGGTTTTTATAACAAATGATAATGGTTGATTTTAAACTCCCCAATTTCCTTCATGAGATATCAACAGACCATTATTCTGTGGCTCTAGATTATGAGTCAATGGCTTGACCACTATAAACTGCCTTCCCTTATGTGCAGAGAACAAGTTAAACATTCTCAACAGCAATTATTTAGTGACAGACATGTGATTACAAGGAACGTGAAACTGTTGCATCTGGATTGAACAAAGGCACAAATGGTTTATTCAGATATTGCACTGAGACTGAGGACGAGACTGGGATATCATGACGGTGGTATTGGACAGGATTAGTGAGTGGGGAGGACATGAGATGTAAACCTGTGAAGGACAAAATGGTTTATGGAGTTTGAGAAGACTCTGGTTCCTTCTCGTATATCAGTGAGTAATTTATAAATCGTTGTTTGATAGTTATAATATATAAGTAAATGAATTTTTGTTTGGAACTGAAGATATTGACTTGCACTTTCCAAAATGTACATATCATGAGCTGAAATTCAGTTCAACCCAGTTGAGTAGACAAATATAATGACTTACCAGGAACACCAACTATCGCGAGAATGGGATAGTAACCACCTTGAATAATCCAAAGGATATCCTGGATCCGATATGCTAATGATATCCAAGGCTGAGAAAGCCAGTAAAGACCCTCGTATAAACTCCTGTCCATTGTTTGAACATTCCAGTCTAATGTTCTCAGATTCGGATCCATTGTTGGAACATTCCAGTCTAATATTCTCAGATTCGGATCCATTGTTGGAACATTCCAGTCTAATATTCTCAGATTCGGATCCATTGTTGGAACATTCTTATACATTGTCCTCAGATATGAACTATTATTGTAAAGTTCTGTCTAATGTTCTCAGATTCTGATTTCTCCTCTCCGTATCTCTCGAGCTGCTGATCCCTGTTAGTGCTGTAAGTGATGCTCCTACTCACACTATGGGATAGCACATTGAACAGAGCCCATTTATTATTCAACGATGGAAACTTTCCACTGGGATGATTAGGATCCACGGAGATTTACATTAATCACAGTCACTGAACAAATAACTCAATTTAACCTCTTTGAGTTCAATATTGATTTTATTAAAATTTAAAAGAACGTTTAAAATTTACTCATTTATTTTGGGATATGTGGGGGTGGCGGAGAGAATGAATATTGGAGATGGTAGATTGATTGCGTGTAATCATTCAATCTGGCTTGGCTATGGGAGTAATGTCAGAGGATTGTCAGAACATAAACAAGTTTCTCCGTTTATAAATGGAAACATACAGTCTGTAACTACTGATCAGTGATTATAATATCAGTAAAATATGGAGAGAACTTTTCTAGTCCATAATCTGACAGGCAAATTTGCCTTCGACAACATGAAGTATAACAGACAAATGGCATCGATGTGTTAGCAGAAAATATGATATGACACACAATTCAGATGGTTAGTCGAGGATCAGAGAGGGCATGTGAGTGTCATGCTCTTAATGTTGTCGATGTCAATCAACTGTGATTAAGTACCATGCATTGGTTTTCAATTTCAGTGTGATTATGTTATTGGGGACATGGCTGCAGAGACTGGAGGGAGGGAACATGATATTTCCCAGTCATCAGTATTGGGATGTTACTCTTTATAAATCATAAGAAAATCAAATTCTAGGACACATCTCCAATGAGGAGTGAGGAGATCCAATATTAACCATACGACCAGAATACATTGGAGCAGAAATTTGGCCATTCAGCCCATTGAGCCTGCTCCGCCATTCAATGATGCTGTTAAGCTTCTCAACACCATTCTTCCACTTTCTATCTGTAACCCTTCATCCCCTTTACAATCAAGAAACTATCTTACTCTTAAATATACTCAATGACCTGGCCTTGATAGCCTTCTGTAGCAGTGAATTCCCTAGATTCACCACTCTCTGGCTGAAGAGGTTCATCTTTATCTGTGTTTGAAAAGGTCTTCTCTTTACTCTGTGCCCTCAGATGTTCTTCATATATTCAGCTTTTCATGCCTGGGACCACTTTTGTGAATCTTATCGGAAAATGCTCCAGGGCTAGTACATCCTTCCTGAGATATGGGACCCAAAACAGTGCTCAATAATCCAAATGTAGCCTGAACAAAACCTTATAAAGCCTCAGAAGTACATCCCTGCAATTATATTCAAGCCTTCTTGAAATAAATGGGATCATTTTATTTGCCTTCCCAACTGCTGATAACCTGCAGGTTTACCTTTCAAGATCCTTGGACTACCACCCCACCCCATCCCCACCCCCGAGTCTTCTGAACTAGCTCGCTATTTAGAAAATAGTCCATGCCTTTATTTTTGCTGGCAAACTGCATGACCTCACACTTGCCCACGCTATACTCCACCTGCCACTTTTTTGATCACTCCCCTAAACTGTGCAAATCCTTCAGCAGGAGAAAGTGAGGACTGCAGATGCTGGAGATCAGAGTCAAAAAGTGTGATGCTAGAAAAGCATAGCCAGTCAGACGGACTCTGCGGAACAGGATATTCGACGTTTCAGACATAAATCCTTTATCGGGAATGAAGCGGGTGGGCGGGAAGGGATTGAGAGATGAATGGGAGGGGGCTGGGAGGAAGGTAGCGTGGAAGACGATGTCTAAATAGAGGTGTGTGGTGAGAGTGGAAGGTGGAGTGGATAGATGGGAAGGAAGATAGACGGGTAGGACAGTTCAACAGGCGGTGTTCAGTTGGAGGGTTAGATCTGGGATAAGGTGGAGGGAGAGGAGATGAGGAAGCTGGTGACATTGCGCTGGATACCATGTGGTTGAAGGGTTCCAAGTTGGAAGACGACGCGCTCTTCATCCAGACGTCTGGTGGCTAGAATGAAGTGGAGGAAGCCAAGACCTTGCATGTCCTTGGAGGTGTGGTGGGAGAGGCGAAGTATTCAGCCACAGGGAAGTGGGGTTGTTGGGTATGTGACGGAGAGTGTTCCCTGAACCGTTCTGCAAGTTGACGCCCTGGCTCCCCAGTGTAGAGGAGACCAGGAGCAATGGACAGAGTAGATGAGGTGTTTGGATGCACAGGATCTTCTCTGCCTGATGTGGAAGAATCCTTTTGGGCCTTGGATTGAACTGAGGAGGAAGTTGTTGGCACAGGTTTCATACCTCTTGCAATGACAAGGGAAGGTGCTGGAGTGGAAGGTGGCTTGTTGGGGTGTGGAAGGTGGGACTCGTGAGCTAACGAGGGAGTCGTGAAGGGAATGGTCTCAGTAGAATGCTGATAGCTTTGGGAAGGGAAGTATATCTCTGGTGGTGTGGTCTTACTGTTGGTGGCAGAAATGGCGGAGGATGATGCGTTGTATCCTGAGGTTGGTGGTCTGGAAGCCGAGCATCAGAAGGGTTGCTAGAGGGTGCTACTGCACCCTCCTGCAGCTGAACAACCTCTTCGATGCTACCTATCCCTCTATTCCATCTTTGCACTGTTTGAAAACTTAGTCAGAATGCACTCAGTTCCTTCATGCCGACCATTAATGCACAAAGCGAATTTTGTAATCCCAACACTGATTCTTGAGGAATACCACTTGTCACTGGATGCCGTCCTGAGAAGGACACTTTTCTCCCCACTCTCTGCTTTCTGTCAGACAGCCATGCATCTATCCAAGCTAGCACCTTGCTTGTAACACCGGGGCACTAATCTTTTTCTATCGCCTCCTGCGTGGCACCTTATCAAAGGATTTTATAGAAGCAGGTGGATAACATCTACTGGTTCTCTTTGGTCAAATCTGCTCGTTACTCCCTCAAAGTATTCCAGTTGGGCATGACCTCCCATTGATGAAACAATGCTGACTTTGGACTATTTTGCTAAATCCAAGTATTCAGAAATCCCATCCTTCACGATGGATTCCAGGGTGTTACCCACAAACAAGGTTAGGCTAATCAGTCTGTAATTTTCCATCTTCTGCCTAACTCTCCTTATTAAATGGAGTGTCACGTTAGCAATTTTCCAGTCATTCCTGATTTTAGTCATTCCTGAAAGATTACTACTTTCACTTTCACTACCTCTTCAGCTATCTCCCTTACAATGCTGGGGTGTAGTCCATATGGTTCAGGTGATTTATCCAAATTCAGGCCGTTCTGTTTTCTAGCATGTTCTCCTTGGTGATGACCACCATACCAGCTCTGCCCTCTCACTCTCTTCAATTTTTGGGAAATTACTCGTGTCTTCCACCATGAACATTGATGCAAAGTTCCTCATTCGTTTCTTTGTTTTCCACTACTGTCTCTCCAGCATCATTTTCCAGTGGTCCATATTCACTTTTGCCTCTCTTTTGCACTTTGTATATCTAAAGATCCTCTTACAGTCTCCTTTGTTGCTGGTTAGCTTATCTCCATATCTAATCTTCTCTGTCTTTTTTTTTACCTCTGTTAATCTTTGTAAGTTTCCCAATTCTCTAGTTTCCCACTGCCCCTCACCGCATTATACGCTTGCTCTTTTGCTTGTATGCAATCCCTGACTTCCGTCGTCAGCCCTGGCTGCCTCATCTTCCCTGTACGATGCCTTTATTCCTCGGCAAAAATCTCTGCTGTGACTCCTGAATTAATCTTGGAATCTGCTGCTATTGCTGTTCCCCTGTTTTTCATGCTTGACCCCTCTCCCAATCAATTCTACCCTTATGCCTCTGTAGTTGCCTTTATTCAGCTGAAATACTGTTACCTCTGATTCTATCTTCTCTCTCTCAATTGCAGAATAAATTCAACCATGTTTTGATCATTGCTTCCAAAATTTATCTTCATCCTAATCTCCATCACGAATCCTGCGTCATTAAATGCAGTATCATCTGTTCCCGAGTGGGCTCCACCAGAAGTTGCTCCAAAAAGCCATCTCATAAACATTCCTAAAATTCCTTTTCTTGCGAACCACTACCAATCTAATGTTACCAGTTCCCCTGCATACTGAAATCACCCAAGATTACTGTACTTTGCCATTCCTACACATCTTTTGTATCTCCTGGTGTATCTTCTGCCCCAGCTCCTGACTACTCTTTGGAGCCCTGTACAAGACTTCAACTGTGGTTGTCTTACCTATGTGGTTCCTCAATTCTACCCACGCAGATTCTACAGAATCTGACCTTACTTCCTTTCTTACTATTGATTTAATTTCATTTTTTAAATAACAATGCAAATCCACTCCCTCTGCCCACCTGCCTATCTTTTCGATAGGATAAATATCCTTAAATATTCAGATCCCCTTGCAGCCACATCTCTTTGATGCCCCTCGCTTCTTACCTGCTGATTTAATTCTGCGCCAGAAGCTCATTTACCTTATTCCTTGTACAGCATGCATTCAGTTGTAACCTCTTCAGTCTTGCATTGTCCGTCCCTCTTCTCATTGTCATTCATTTGTGCAGTGCACCTGAAGTTTGATATGTTAAACATTTCCAGATGCTCTATCCTATTTGTGCCTGTGCTGGAGATTTTAATAACCTCTACTGAGTTCTGTACTTTTGCCTCCTCTTTTAATTCGGCTTTTCTAATTAAACCTTATAACTGCACCCACACCACCACACACACACACACACACACACTCCTAATCAGTTTAAAGCTCTGTCTGCAGCCCCAGTTAGGATTCACTCGGACTTTGTCTCAGCAAGGTTCAGATGACCACTGTGCCATCGGAGCAGGTCCTTTCTTCCTCAGTAATAAAATGTGTTTATTCAACACAAAATACAAAGATAAAAAAGCGTTTCTGTACATCCCAAAATATGAAAACTACAACAAGACGATATTGTTAAAATATACTTACTATGTGGAGCTATATCAATTATAATGTGAATTACAAAACCATGGAAGTGGTGTGGAAACTTTATCAATCATTATTTGACCCAGAGCTGAGATCCTGATATCCCCCCTGCCTGTGATTCCCTTCACTGAGATTCCACCCTGCCTCTCACGCAGTGTCTACAGGGGCTATATGTTCCTGTTGGCCCAGAATATGTAAATTAATCCACCTTCTCCCTGGAACCAATCTATTGGTCTATTGGATTGTGTTCAGCAGTCAGCAACTCAGCTCTGGGATGTTATTGGCGATAAATGATCTGGGATGACAGCCAGTATCAGCATTTTGCTCACAGGGTATGGCACCAAACAGTCTGTGAGAGTTTCTAAGAAAAGTGTCTGTGTATTTCTCCTCATGCTGTCTCCTGATCTAACATCACATTCGTCTGACACCCCTTGCTCTCACTCACTCTGTCGCTCCTTTTTTCACTCTGTTTATCTCACTTCACTGACTTTCTCTCTGTTTATTTCTCTCCCTTTCAGTCTAGCTCCGATCATTATCTCTATTTTCAAGTTGTCAAGTTGGAGAGCTCATGGACGCATGGTGGGCTGAATGGCCTCCTTCTGTGTTGTATTAATTCTGAAGTTCTCTGACCCACAGTAACAAGTTTTGGTGCCTGGAGAGACAAGCTGGTCCAGTGAAGGACACAGTGGACAATTAACCATTAACTCTTCCTATTTTCTGACATGCAGCGACATCGAAATATCTGTTCAAACAAACAGATTTCTCATATTAAAATCGGCACACTTCAGACTGCCAGGCCATTGTGGTCAGTACACTGTTTTGTTGGTCTTAGCTGGACTGGGATTAGTCTCCAACTCCTCCTCAGTCACTGTACCTGTGGACCTACTGCTGTGGTTCCACACACCCCTCCCCCACGGCCGCCACACACTAGTTTAAACCCTCGTAAAGGACGATAGCAAACCTGCCTGCCAGGAGGTTGCTGCCAGTTCAAGTCCATCCCGTCCATCTTGTTCATATCCTATCAACCGGGAATCTCAATGATCCACATATCGGAGAGTGTCATCAGTTCAAGTGCATCCCGTCCTTCTTGTGTGTATCATAGTGACCCGTGAATCCCAATAATCCACGTTTCATAAATTGCTGCCAGTTCAGGATCATACCGACCTTTTTGTGCATATCCTCCCGACTCGGGAATTCCAATGATCCACATATCGGAAGTGCTGCCTCCCCTGCCAGCTCTTTGATCGTGTATATAACTGTGTTACCTTACGATTCCTTACCTCATTCGCACGTGACATATTCTAATGTCTCCAGAATTCAAATATCCTTTCAGCACAACTCCAGCAAGGCCTTTTTTTAAAACTGGTTAGACTTGATAATAAAAACTTCAGTGTGACGTCAGGAAAGTGAGACCACTGAATCAGTCCAATGACCACCGGATCTGATATCTATCCCCGCCACCAAACCTGTTTGACAAGGTGTACATATGGACCATCTATTTGCAGATGGACGAGGATAAACAGAAAATTAGAAAATGTCAGAGCAGATGGATATGATTCCGCCTGTTTACTCAGCTTTGCTATTCAATTGGATTCTAGTTATTCTGGCCCTTTCAATGGCAGGGTCTTTACCCAGCATCCCCAGAGGGTCAGAAAGTTCCCAGTGTCGTTGTGTGCACAGTCCTGCGAAGGGAGTATCTAGTGCCAGGCAATGGGATGTGGGGAGTCCCAGGGATGGCACAAGGAAAGGCTGCATGTAGTGACGATGGACTGCGGGAACTGAGACAGATGGAATGGGCATCCAGGGACACGTCACTCAAGCAAGTGACCGGGCAAGATTCCTAAAGACCCAGAGGAACCCGCGAACCACAGCTGCTTTTACAAAAACCTGTCACATTTGCTGCATTTCTCCATCGAACAAAAGCAAAAATACTGTAGATGGTACAAAATCTGAAGCAAACACAGAGACGTACTGTGGAGAGAGAAAAGAGTTAATGCTCCCAATGCAGACACGGGCGAATCTACAAAGTCCACGCAGACAGGGTCCAGAGATTAGAAATGAACCCAAGTCCCAATCACTGTGAGGCAGCATTCCTGTGTCACCATGCTGCCCAATGATGGATAATTGGGGATAGTATAGTTAAAAGCATAGATACTGTTCTCCGTGATCCGGATTAAGAGTCCTGAAGGTTATGTTGCCTACATGGTGCTCGGGTTTGGGATATATCATCTGGGTTGCAGAACTTGGAGCGGGAGGGGAATGGTCCCGCGGTCAGGGTCCGTGTAGGTACCAACGGCTGGACAAACAAATGACAATGAGAAGAGCGACGGGTAATACAGGACTGAAATATTATATCAGAAAGCATGCAGTATAAGGAATAAGGTAACTCATCCATAAATTGGCAGGTACGACATAGTGGGCATTACAGTGACATCGCTGCAAGAGGATCAGGATTGGGAGCTGAATATTCAAGGTTATTCATCCTGCCGAAAAGATAGGCAGGTGGGCAGAGAGATAGAGTTGTCTGTTTATTAAGATTGGAATCGAATCAATAATCAATAATAAGAAATGTAATAAGTTCAGATGGTGTAGAATCTCTGTCGGTAGAATTGAGGAATCAAAAAAGTGAAAAAATGCAGTTGGAGTCATATACAGGGAGCTGGGGTGTAAGATACACCAGGGGCTGGAATGATTTGTAGGAAAGGCAAAGTTACAGTGATCATGTGGGATTTTATTTTACAGATGGACTGGGAATTCAGATTGATAGTGGTTGGCAGGAAAAGGAATTTGTGGAATGTCTACGTGATGGCTTTTTGGATTAGCTTGTGCAGGCAGACTAGATGAGGGGATCTTAAGGTGACAGTGATCATGATATGATTGAATTTACTCTGCAGTTTCAGATGGAGAAGATAAAATCAGAAGTAACGGTATTACACCTGAATTAAGGCAATTGCACAGACATGAGTGAGGAGCTGGGTAGAATTGACTGGGAGAAGGGCACAGCAGGAACGACAGTGCAACAGTACTGGCAGGAGATTTTTGGAGTAATTCAGGATACAGCAGAGATTTATCCTGAGGAAAAAGAGACTTGTATAGGGAGGATGGGACAACCATCGCTGACGAGGGAAATCAGTTATAGCCTAAAAGCAAAAGAGCAATGATATAATGTGGCAAAGTGCAGTGGGAAACCTGAGGATTGGAAAGTTTACAAAGACATAACAGAGGGCAAACAAAATCAAATAAGGAGGGAGATTATTAAATATGGGGGTAAGCTAGCCAGTAATATAAAGGAAGACTGTAACAGTTTCTTTCGATATATAAAGTACAAAACAGCGGCTAAAATGAACATTGGACTGCTGGAAAATGAGACTGGAGAGATGGCAGTGGGGAACGAGAAAATGGAAAAGGTACTAAATAATTACTGTGCATCAGCTTTCATGGTGGAAGGCACGAGTAATACCTTAAACATTTAAGATATTGAGGAGCCAGAGCTGAGTATGATGGCCCCCACCATGGAGAACATGCTAGATAAAAAATGTAATGGCCCAAAGGTGGTGAAATAACCATGACCAGATGGACTACATCCCACTATTATAACGGAGATAGCTGAAGAGGGAGTGGAGGCAATCTTGGTTATCTTTCAGCAATCACCAGAGTAGGGAACGATCCCAGACCATCGGAAACCCACTAACGTGACACCCCTTTTTAACAGAGAGTAAGGAAAAAGACAAAAAAAAAACCCACCATGAATAGTTTAACCTCTGTCGTGGGTAAGATCCTGGAATCCATTGTGAAGGATGAGATTTCTGAATACTTGAAAGTGTTTGGTAAAATATTGCAAATTCGGCATGACTTCGTCAAGGGAAATTCATGCCTAACAAATCTATTGGAATTCTTTGAAGAGGAAATGAGCAGCTCGACCAAGCACAGCCAATGGATGTTATCCACCAGGAATTCAAGAAGGCCTTTGACAAGGTGTCACACAGGAGATTACTGAGTATGATAAAGGTCCGTGGTGTTAGAGGCAAGGTGGTGGCATGGATAGAAGCTTGTCTGTCTGGCAGAAAGCAGAGAGTTGGGATAAAAGATTACTTCTCAGGATGGCAGCCGGGGACAAGTGGTGATCCAGAATGCTCAGTGTTGGAATCAGAACTTTTTACTTGCTACATTAACAATCTAGATGAGGGAATTGAGGGCACTCTGGCTAGGTTTGCAGATGATACAAAGATAGGCAGATGGACAGATCGTACTGAGGAAGGAGAGAGGCTGAACAAGGATTTGGATAGGTAAAGAGATCGTCAGATGCATTCCAACGTTGGAAAGTGTGAAATCATGCAGTTTTGCATGAAGAATAGAGGAATAGTCTATTTTCTAAATGGCAAGAAAATTTAGAAATCTGAAGTGTAAAGGGACTTGGGAGTTCTAGTGCAGGGTTCTCTCAAGGTCAGCTTGCAGGTTGAGGCAGTAGTTAGGGAGGCAATTGCAATTATGATTGGGAGCATTTACTACGAGAAGAATTGAATATAAGAACTGACTGTATACGGCTCTGGTCAGAAAACATTTGGAGTATTGTGCTCATCTTTGAGCTCCATACCTCAGGGAGGATGTACTGGTCCTGGAGCGTGTTCAGAAGATTTTCACGAGAATGGTCATAGGAATGAAAAGCTGATTGCATGAGGAATGTTTGAGTACTCCGGGTCCATACTTGATAAAGGTTGAAAGGATGAGAGGGAATGTCATTAAAATAGACAGAATACTGAATGACCTGGAGAGAGTGGATGTTGATAAGATGTTTCCATTGGACTAGGATCCGAGGGCACAACCTCAGATGAAAGGGAACACCTTTTAGAACAGTGATCAGGACAAAGTTATTGAACCATCGAAGGGTGAATCTTCGAAATTTATTGCCACAGAAGGCTGTAGGGGCAGGTCATTGAGTATATTTGAGACGGAGATAGATAGTTTTTTATTATCCAGGGGATGAAGGGTTACGGGGAGAAGGTCGTAGAATGGGTTTGAGAAACCTATCAGCGATTATTGAATGACGGAGCAGACCCGATGGGCTAACTGTCCTAATTTATGTTCCAATGTCTTATAGCCTTCTGGCCTAAACCTTAAGGAAGTACCTTGCATTTCTGAAAAGATAGATTCATGTTCTTCATGAAGGTCATAAGCTGTTGGGAATAGTTAACTGTTTTAGAATGAAGGTGTTGTGGCGGCTGTCGTGGTGGTGGATAATGTAACATTCAGTGCAGGATCACACACCAACTGCACTGTATTAATTTGGGGAGAGTTTATTCAAAAATTGGACATCTCCGACTCTCTCAATGGAGAGTAGGGGTTGGGGTGGGTGGGCGTAACGTCCGTCTAGGCACTTAAGCTCTCCTGAATCATGCATCCTGAGTGAAATAGCAATCATGGAATTTATCACATTCGCTTTGTTTGTTTAAAATATAAGGAGTGATTGTCCATCCCTCTCAGGTTCAGTTCAATCACCTCTTGTTCTCTCACAGTGCTACAGATCAACCTTCGCGCACTCCTCATGATGCCATTATTACAGGGATTAATCTGGTGGAACTCCTCTTCACTCTCTCTGTGGGAAGGAGATCAGTCCACATAACGGAAAGAAAATGTGTCCACAATACCCAAAATACTGCCTCAACAACATTCACAGGTTTGATCACAATAATTCATTTCCCTCAATTAGCTGGCTGTATTTCTTTCGTGTTACATAGGAAACAATTCATTTACAATGCACTGCCACTGAAGTAGAATTTAAAAAAACATCCTTAAATCTGTTGGTCAGCATTAATAAAGCCAGCACCAGAGGTGCCCAAGGAGATGGACATCACTCTTGGGAGAGACTCAGTCACAAAGAATACATCTAATACAGTGAATGGCTACCTACCTGAATGGAAATGAGCCGTTGGAATATGGGAAGCAGGCAGAGGAAGGAAGCTACCTTTCCTTTTGTTCTGCCCTCACGGGATGTGTGCAGCCACGGTCAGGCCAGCATTTCTGCCGATCTTGAACTGAGTGGCTGGTTCAGCTGTTCCACAGGACAATAAATAGTAAAACAAATTGTCGTGGGTTTGCAATTAAACAGAGACTTGACCAAGGAAGGATGACCCACTGCCCTCTCTCATGTGCATAAGGCAAGCCGATATCAACAGAGTATCATTCTGTGGTTCTAGAATACGAGTCAATGACGTACCCACCATACCCTGTCTGCTCATCTTTCAGATTTTGTGCAGAAACAAGTTAAACATCTCAAGTGCAATTAATTTGCAATGGACACGTGGTTAGAATGGGACATGAAACAGATGTATCTGGAATTAACAAAGGCACAAATGATGATTTATTCAAGATTTGAACTGAGGCTGAGGAGGAGACTGGGACGTTCCCAGACTTTTGGGAACACCATAAACTTCAAATTCCCCTCCGAACCAGTCAACATACTGATTTGGAAATATATCGCCGTTCCTTCACTGTTGCTGCGTGAAAACACTGGAATTCACTCCTTAATCACTAGTGGGTCACAGCACTGCAGGTAGATTGCAGGAGTTCGAGAAGGAAGCCCAGCACCGCCTTCTCAAGGGCAACTGGGGATGTGCAAGAAATGCTGGGCACACCCAGCGATGCCCACATCCAAAAAAGACTTTTAAAAAATAGGTCCAAGTTGAGAATCTTGATGGGACAGGTTATCTGAATTGAACACGAACAGGAAAATATTCTTTCTAATATTGAACATTTTCGACTTTTCGGTTATTAGAAGGTTGTTCAGTATCGATGACTTATTGTTACTGAGTGGTGTGGTAAATTGCATCTGTTTTAGTAAAATCAACAATACTGGCGTAACAAGATCAATCCATCGAAAATACCAGGCAGAAAATGACAATCATTCCTATGAGAATGACTCCCGCCAGATGAGACTCACTGAAGCAGCTCATATTCAAAATATTAATGGAATACTGGCTGACGCTGAATCTTACCACCGTCCATATCACAGGGGTTACCATTGACCAGAACGTGAATTCAAATCAGCATTCAAATTCACAGGGGTTACAAGAGCATCTGAGACTTAAATTCTACATTGAAAATATACCCAATGACCTAAACGGCATGAGATTTGGCAATAGATTTAGCCATTCAGCCCATTCCTTCACTCTGATATTGTGCCATTTTGTCATTGTCTCTATTGAAAAGTGGACAGATCTTCTACTCACTGACGGTAATCAATCGTTTAATATTCCATTTGTTTCAATCAGAGCCCCCCCCCTCCACCATTCTGTCTACATTCCATCATGTACACACATTGCCGCTCATATGACAAGCCGTCATCTCCAGGATGGATCACCCCAACACCAGCAGATCTTTCTCCCAAAAACAGTGGTTCAAAACAGTTACAATTGGCCAAATGCCGTCGGTCCATAGCCCATTGCATTCTCAGCAGTATGTCTCCCGTCGTGCATTCTTGCTCTCTTGAAATGAATGCGAACATTGCGTTTTGCTTTCCTAAATGCCAACTGAACATGCACGTTAACCATAAAGAGGACGTGGTGTTACAAACTTTTGTGCTTCAGATTTTAATGGATCCATTAAAAACAAGTTTCTTCCCTATTCTGCCTACCAAACTCCATATGTTCACAACTTCCCATATTGTAGTTCCATCAGCCACGTGTTTTCCCACAGTCCTAAACTGTTCAA